>NC_134486.1:402871708-403049208 GCF_040206685.1 Ascaphus truei
TTGCCTGCTCTAAGCAGGGGAAATCCCCTCACCGGGGCCTCTGCCTGCTCTAAGCAGGGGAAATCCCCTCACCGGGCCTCTGCCTGCTCTAAGCAGGGAAATCCCCTCACCGGGGCCTCTCCCTGAAATCCCCTCACCGGGGCCTCGTCCCTGCTCTAAGCAGGGGAAATCCCCTCACCGGGAGCCTCTCCCTGCTCTAAGCAGGGGAAATCCCCTCACCGGGCCTCTCCCTGAAATCCCCTCACCGGGGCCTCTGCCTGCTCTAAGCAGGGGAAATCCCCTCACCGGGGCCTCTGCCTGCTCTAAGCAGGGGAAATCCCCTCACCGGGGCCTCTGCCTGCTCTAAGCAGGGGAAATCCCCTCACCGGGGCCTCTGCCTGCTCTAAGCAGGGAAATCCCCCCTCACCGGGGCCTCTGCCTGCTCTAAGCAGGGAATCCCCTCACCGGGGCCTCTCCCGGAAATCCCCTCACCGGGGGCCTCTGCCTGCTCTAAGCAGGGAAATCCCCTCACCGGGGGCCTCTGCCTGCTCTAAGCAGGGGAAATCCCCTCACCGGGGGCCCTCTGCCTGCTCTAAGCAGGGGAAATCCCCTCACCGGAGCCTCACCCTGCTCTAAGCACGGGGAAATCCCCTCACAGGAGCCTCACCCTGCTCGGTCTAAGCAGGATACTGCGGTGTCGGTGTCCCCCTCTGGAGGGGGCACGGCCCCTTGCAGAGGCCCTCCTGCCGTGCGGAGGCCCCCGCTGCCATGTGCGACCCCCCCTGCCTTGCAGATGCCCTCCTGCCGTGCGGAGGCCCCCGCTGCCATGTGCGACCCCCCGCTGCCATGTGCGACCTCCCCCCCTGCCTTGCGGGTGAGTGTTTGTGTGTGAGTGAGAGACTGTGTGTGTGTGTGAGTTTGTCCTGAGTGAGAGAGGGGGATGTCTGTGTCTGTGAGTGTGTCACCCCTCTTTCCCTCTCCCTGTGTCACCCTCTCCCTGTGTCACACCCTCTCCCTGTGTCACCCTCACCCTGTGTCACCCTCACCCTGTGTCACCCTCTCCCCTCTGTCACCCTCTCCCTGTGTCTCCCTCTCCCTGTGTCACCCTCTCTATCCCTCCCTCTCCCTGTGTCACCCCTCTCCCTCTCCCTGTGTCACCCTCTCCATGTGTCACCCTCTCCATGTGTCACCCTCTCCATGTGTCACCCTCTCCCTGTGTCACCCTCTCCCTGTGTCACCCCTCTCCGTGTCACCCTCTCCGTGTCACCCTCCCTCTCCGTATCACCCTCTCCCTGTGTCACCCTCTCCCTCCCCTCCCTCCCTGTCGTCACCCTCTCCCTGTGTCCACCCTCCCTCTCCCTGTGTCACCCTCCCTCTCCTGTGTCACCCTCTCCCTCTCCCTGTGTCACCCTCTCCCTCTCCTTGTGTCACCCTCTCCTTGTGTCACCCTCTCCTTGTGTCACCCTCTCCTTGTGTCACCCTCTCCCTGTCTCTGTGTCTCCCTCTCCGTGTCACCCTCCCTGTCACCCTCCCTCTCCCTGTGTCACCCTCCCTCTCCCTGTGTCACCCTCCCTCTCCTGTGTCACCCCCCTCTCCCTGTGTCACCCTCCCCTCTCCCTGTGTCACCCTCCCTCTCCCTGTGTCACCCTCCCCTCTCCCTGTGTCACCCTCCCTCTCCCTGTGTCACCCACCCTCTCCCTGTGTCACCCACCCTCTCCCTATGTCATCCACCCTCTCCCTCTCCCTGTGTCACCCTCTCCCTGTGTCACCCTCTCCGTGTCACCCTCCCTCTCCCTGTGTCACCCTCCCTCTCCTGTGTCACCCTCCCTCTCCCTGTGTCACCCACCCTCCTCCCTGTGTCACCCACCCTCTCCCTATGTCATCCACCCTCTCCCTCTCCCTGTGTCCACCCTCTCCCTGTGTCACCCTCTCCCGTGTCACCCTCCCTCTCCCTGTGTCACCCTCCCTCTCCCTGTGTCACCCTCTCCCTGTGTCACCCTCCCTCTCCCTGTGTCACCCCTCCCTCTCCCTGTGTCACCCTCCCTCTCCCTGTGTCACCCTCCCTCTCCCTGTGTCACCCTCCCTCTCCCTGTGTCACCCTCTCTCTCCCTGTGTCACCCTCTCTCTCCCTCTCCCTGTGTCACCCTCCCTCTCCCTGTCACCCTCCCTCTCCCTGTGTCACCCTCTCTCTCCCTGTGTCACCCTCTCTCTCCCTCTCCCCTGTGTCACCCTCTCTCTCCCTGTCCTGTGTCACCCTCTCCCTGTCCCTGTGTCACCCTCTCCCTGTCCCTGTGTCACCCTCTCCCTGTCCCTGTGTCACCCTCTCCCTCTCCCTGTGTCACCCTCTCCCTGTGTCACCCTCTCCCTGTGTCACCCCTCTCCCTGTCACCCCTCTCCCTGTCCCTGTGTCACCCTCTCCCTCTCCCTGTGTCACCCATCCTCTCCTTGTGTCACCCCACCCTCTCCTTGTGTCACCCCACCCTCTCCCTGTGTCGCCCTCTCCCTGTGTCGCCCTCTCCCTCTCTCTGTCGCCCTCTCTCTGTCACCCTCTCCCCTCTCTCTGTCACCCTCTCCCTCTCTCTGTCACTCTCTCCCTCTCTCTGTCACCCTCTCCCTCTCTCTGTCACCCTCTCCCTCTCTCTGTCGCACTCTCGCTGTCGCACTCTCCTCTTTGTCTCTCATTCTCTCACTGTGTGTGTCTCTCATTCTCTCTCTTTCTCTGTGTGTCTCTTTCTCTGTGTGTCTCTTTCTCTCTGTGTGGGTGTGCCGCTCTCTCCTTAGTTGTGTGTGTGGGTGTCTGTCTGTCTGTCTCTCTCTGTCTCTCTCTGTGAAGCGCCGATGTCCAGACACTGGTTAAGGGGTTCAGGAAACTAGTCATTCACATCTGGCTTTTATTTCTAGATCCGACATTGACACACACACACACACACACACACACGACTAATTGCTAGTATAATGTAATACAATAAATACATATGTCAAAAAACTAATGTTGTTCTGACTAGGAATTTATTAAATGTATTTTATTTATATATTTTATTTTAAAGCAGGGTTGGGGGCGGGACTAGGGGCGGAGTTGGGGGTGGGACTAGGGCGGAGTTGGGGGCGGGGACTAGGTGGCGAGTAGATTTTTTGGTTGGGCGAGTAGATTTTTGGGTGATTTGTCGAACACTGTCTATAATGATTAAAATATAGATATTATATAAAACATACAGAACACCTTCAAGCACAAATTGAACCCCCAAAATACCCACAACATATATATAAGCATATAAGTTTCACAGAGGAGTGCTACTGAGCATGGCTATATGTATTTAAAACCAGAGGACATAACATAAAACACAGACAAAGCTCAGTGCACATCCAGAAAAACTTATATACGGTACAGTGCCTAAATATACATGTATAAATAACTAATAAATAAAATGGTCTTTTAGTTTAACATTTTGGCCAAATTGTTGTAAGCCCTTGAGCCAAACTTCACGGCAGACCACGTTTCAAGGGTCCCTACACTAATACATATTGCCATGCTCAGTAGCACTCCTCTGTGAAACTTATATGCTTATATATATGTTGTGGGTATTTTGGGGGTTCAATTTGAGCTTGTAGGTGTTCTGTATGTTTTATAATTCTTGTGCAGGCTAGTCTTGGCTGTTTTGGAGGGTGGCAACCTCCTACCTAATTGAAGCTCACTCCCTCCCACATTTAAATGGTTAAAAGCTCACTCCATGGCATCTCCCACTATCAGGGGAACTTGCCTGCATGCAGTGTGATTGTGACAAATCTATTACAGAGTGCTTTTCCTGGTAATGTACAGGTTAATAAAAGCTTCAATCAGACTTAGAACTTTTGCAACTTATATTGACAGATTTATTATAAATCATTCTTCCTGGCAATGCACAGGTTATTAAGAATTTATATTAGTGTAGGGACCCTTGAACGTGGTCTGCCGTGAAGTTTGGCTCAAGGGCTTACAACAATTTGGCCAAAATGTTAAACTAAAAGACCATTTTATTTATTAGTTATTTATACATGTATATTTAGGCACTGTACCGTATATAAGTTTTTCTGGATGTGCACTGAGCTTTGTCTGTGTTTTATGTTATGTCTCTGGTTTTAAATAGATATTATATAAAACAGATATATACATTATTTTCCATTTAGTTACAATGTTGTAATGTCAGAGAAGCTCCCCTACCTTAGTATAAAAGTATACGATATACAGTACTGTGTATATATATATATATATATATATATATATATATATATATATATATATATATATATATATATATTATAGCAACTGTAAATATTACTGTATGCTCATTTGCATGTCTTAGAAAGGTCTGCAACCCTGAGTGCTCATTTGCATGTCATTTCCCAGAATCCCTTGCTGCAGTGGAAGCGCTGTATGCTGGGCGATAATGGGGAAAGACAGGGTTGCAGACCTGTCTAAGACATGTAAATGAATATACAGTAATATTTACAGTTGCTTTATGCTTTACTGTGGAGGGTTTTTGTCACTTTTTTTACCCACCATAACCTTAATAATTGTGGTATATATATATATATATATATATATATATATATATATATATATATATATATATATATATATATACACACACACAAATGTAAATAAAACTGTATGCTCATCTGCATGTCTTAGGCAGGTCTGCAACCCCACCTTTCACCATTATCACCCAGCACTTCCACTGCAGCAAGGGATTCTGGGAAATGACATGCAAATGAGCACACATTGCCAGTCTTCCGAAACGCGTAGGGTGGTCCCTGATATCCCTGCTTTGCCATCTGCTGCCGTTACCCACTGCTAACTCTGCCGTGTGGCTGCTCCCTTAAAGCCTCTTTTGAATTTGCCGCCATTGGACTGCACGCGACCGCAAGGAGCAGGAGAATCTGCGGCTTCATCTGCCCTGTGCCGGGCGCTTCTGCGCATGCTCGAACTACTAAGGACAGAAGCAGTACATTCAGCCAGTGTTCCCTGCCCCTGCGACAGCGTGATTGAACGTCTAACACGTGGCAGACGCCGGAGAATGGTGTGGGAGCTGTGCCAGCTATTATGAGAGGGGATACTCTCTGAAATATCCACTGCCTTTTACCATCTTATAGAAACAACAAAGGAATAGGGAGTGATCACAGGACCATACCAATTGAATAATGTAGTCAAATATATAAGTGAGGTAATCAAAGAGATGGGTGCAAACTGTGAACTGAAAAGTGAATCAGAAAAAGGGGGAAGGGAAACACAAAATGAATGTGCACCCTAAAAGAATTCACTTATATGCACACCAAACTAGTGTAAAAATTAACGTTTAATAAATTCCTTAAAACATATATTACCAAAGTAATGTGTAATGTGAATTAAAAATGTATTAAATCAGAATATCTGGCTTCCGTGTCTTTGATTATTGGAGTCGTGCTATCCCAGATGTCCACTTAATATTAGTGGGATATCAGAGACAGGGGATGCTAAGAGTCAGGGTATTAACCCCTCTGGAGCAACGATGAGACCCAGTAGTAAGAGTATGTAACGGGTGGACCCCCCCTGTCTGACCCACCCAATCTCACATTGTCCCGTGTGGTCTAACCGGTCCCCATTACAAGGTCGTGTGTGGTGGTGCACCTGCAAGTAACAGGACTCCTGAGTCTCCCCCGCTTGATGGTATTAGGGGATGTCATCAGGACAGGTAGCTGAGGTAGTGGGTGCGAGTCCAACTTACATCATGTGCAGCGCCTCCACCTCATCAGGATCTGTGCTTCCGCAGGGAGATGGTCCTGGTGAGGAACTCCTTCTTGGTGCCATCCACTGTCGAGTAATCTCACACTCACACAGTGGGGTTCTTTTTCTCAAGGACATCTTTATTGAATACAGGGATGTTGCAGACTGCCCCATGCAGCTGCCGGCTCTAGCCGCACATCTCTTCGTGCTGTCCCTTTGCCAGGTACGCCCTCCCGTATTGAAGTGGGATTCCCTTTCTCCTAGGGAGATCACCACTGTGCCAGGTCCCTGGACACAGTGTGGCGTAGACCAACTTGATTTATCACTCTGCTACCGCTAGTTACTGCACTAGGGTCACAAAAGTAATTACTCAATCTCTGTACCTTCTGGTTACTCTTTCTCAACCAACAACAACACTAACTGTCAGTGTTGTGCCCTTTATACTCCAGGGGGCAGGCGCATCTCTGAGGTCACTATCCAGGGACTCAGAGCATACAGCCACTCCCTTCCTTACACAGGGCACCACACTAGGGTGTGAGGGAAAACCTCCCTAACTACTGTTGGCATGCCCATTCTTACCAGGACTTACAGCCAACAGGGAAGATGTATGCAGTCATTATTATGCATGGCTACATACTCCCCCTGGTTAATACCCACCGTCCCGGCTGGGACCTAAATTTGGTGTACCTTGCGCCAGGAAACACTGCAAAAGAACACACAAATAACATAGCAAACATCATTACATGAACATAATAATGTAAGCCCAGTACACTCACTGACCAGCAGGGAGCGTTAAAGAAAACAATAGACCACTCTATTGGATACTCAATAATAATGCCGAGGATCTGGCTTCTTCACCTCTCGCCCCGCGGCATCATGTAAAGTCACACTGTATTCTCGTGGTACTCCTCGCTCATTGCAGTATAACACTTTGTGCATATACACACTGCGCCCTATCTTCCAGACCCGCATCAGTGGAGCTACCCTCTGCTCGGCCTGTATCCCCTTAATGGCTCCCCCTCTCTCTACGATATAGTACTGAATATCAGTTTTGAGCCATCTCTCCCTATTCTCCTCTATCTCTCTCATTAGAGGTTCCGGGACATAAGGGTAATCAAGCCCATGGGACTTCCTATACTTCGCCGTAATAGCCCGTTCAGCTCGACACACCCTGGTCAAGCCACCTTGGCCAGCCGCCCCGGGCAACACCCATGACAGGGGCTCATCAGTTTCTACCGGGTCATCCAACCCTGCGGACCCCTTAGGGATAATAAGGCCTGCCTGGATTCGATCCCACCTTACCCTTAGGGCCCTAAGGTATGACTCGTCGTCAAAGTCACCAGCAGCCCACCAGTGATCAACCACCCCCTCTCTCTCTAAAATAAAGCGGGTGCGGTCGAACCATGATACATACCCCTTGTACAATGGGGCCCACCACCTAGTCTCCTTCCGTTCCTCGGAGCTAGGATCTGTACTCTCTTCTATGGACTCCTCATCAGGCCCACCAGAAGACACCCCAGATGTACCCTCAGATCTCTCATTAACTCGTTTAAACTGAGAGGTGTTTCGTACGGTGATACTAAGCCCACTAGGGCAATCGCTAGATACCGACACTTGCCGGGACATACTCCCTCCTCCCTCCGACCCATCATCCGACGTACCCAAGTCCAGGCTTCCAGTCCGATCATCGGAAGGACCCCGTGACTCCCCGGACAACCCTAAGCTGGAACTGGACCCAAATAAAATAGTGACGGGTACAGGGGCTTTAACTAGGGCCTTGGGGCTAACCTTGGGTGTGAACGGGGTTTGGGGAGGAGACCGAACAGTAGGTACTGACAGGGTTTCGACCTGCTCTCCAGCGATACCTGTCTTAACGTCACCACAAAGTCCATTCTTGTCTCCTTCAGCGGGGCCCTTGGTTCTGCACTTCGATCGCCCGTTCCCCCGGATAGTAGGGGATCGTTTCCCGCTGCTGGACCGCAGAGGGGCCACCATCTCCCACTCGGTGCCGCTTTGGTCCTCCGGAACCACTTCCGCACACGCACGTGCTGCGACGCCATCTTGGGATGGATCCCCAATCGAGATCTCTTCTTCCACCAGGACATCCGGCAACACCCGTCTGCTGCGCGATCCAGTCTGGCTCTGGACTCGCTCCTCCGGCTCTTCCTCCCCTCGGTTCTGCAACAGGCACGGTGTCTTAGTACCTCGCAGGGTCGGGGTGGATCGACCCGCGTCCGATCCACTAGTCACCACGTCAGTGGGACTCCGGCGATCGGGTGGTCGCAGTACGGGAGACACTCGACTCCGCGTCTCCACACCACGAGGAATTTCATCCCTCCATGGCGTACCAATGGTATGACAGTCTCTTTTTATGACTGTCCTACTCGCCAGCCTTGCGCACTCCTCGTCCGAGGAGTCCAGTTTGCAGTTCGGCCGAGGCATCCCGGTAGGAGACCGTCGATGGGCTCCTCGGTGATCACCTCTCCGATGGCTGAGTTTCTCCGTCGGAAGCACCAGTGCTGACTCCAACTCTGCGGGACTGGCACTCTTGTTCCAGAGAGCTCCCGGCTGTTCTTCTATTGGAATCGGGACATTCCCGGCCACTCCCACAGCTTGCACCGGTACGAATGTGGTCATTGGCCACATGTACTGCAGTCCGCAGTGGGGGCATCGGGCCTCGCTGCCCACGGCTCCGCCCGGCAGTCTGCACTGCAGGCAAAGACACGCCACAGTCTCCACACCCTCCACACGGATTATCAGGAAGCCTCCTGGAGCCGAATAAGGGTGAGTGGAAACCACAGGACCTTGGTCCACTTTGTCAGCAGCTTCAGCCATCTTTACCAGCGGAGGCACTCGTCTCAGAGGTCTATACTGGTCAATGGCTCTTCGCAACTGAAAGGCATGGGCCGATGTAGCAACCCTTCCTCCCATTTTCTCTGTCGACATCCGGTGAAACCGCAAACCACTCTCCCTGGTTGAAACTAGGGGGATGTCTCGTAGACTTGTAGGCTGACCCAGCACAGGTGCGGAGTGAGTCATAGTCCATGAGGGCGCGGCTCCAGCTGTCACGCCAAACTCCTCATCGGGGTGGAGTTTTCTCGTTGGCGCCAATCCTGGCCAACAATTAGCAAACTGCAAAGTTGCAAGACTTTCTGCAGCATGCCCACGCGGTGTCCCGGGAACGCGGGAACCGCCATCCTGGTAAGCATTGTCTTTTCTTTCATTTAAGGCAGCGTCTGGCTGTTTGTTAATTGGGGTATAACAAAGTCCATTTCGTTCCTCCCATCGGATCACACTGTCCTGCTCATTATTCTCAGAGGTATCATCCCGAGAACAACAACACGACAAACACGGCGCAGCCACGGCTTTCACGCCATTCCACAACAAACTCACAAAAGTCTCTTCTGTACTGCACCGACACACTTTATTCGAGCAAATACCCGGTATGTACCTGGCAGATACCTGGAATGCGCCGCTCCTCACCTATGACAAGCCCCGTTGCATTTGCCTTCCCAGCCTGGGTTCATGCCTGGCTGATGGGCGGCTGATCTGTTAAATGATAATGATTAGGATTTAATAGGCTGCAATGCTTTGCGTGTCTACCAGATGGCATAAATTCATGAATTGTAACGCAGTATATATATATATATACTGTGCAGTATTGCAGCCAGCGGGAATAAAATGCTTCAATCCCTGCTTGGCAAATAACTCAATGCACTCGGGCAGAAAACAGTCACAAACCTCAATACACCCGGGTATACCCGAATTCGTGGGACTAGCCAAGCTCGAATAAAGTGTGTCGCCAGTGTAGCTTGTTCTTCGTCCACGCACAGTTCATATGCGTGTTCTTCCTCTGACCGCAATACTGGACCTTCTGCTCTATGCAGATCCTCCATTCTTGTGGTTCTCTATCGTTCGTTGAACACCGATTTTCTGTACGTGGAGCTCCGCTCTGCGGGGCAGCTACCACATCCGTACAATAAACATGCCTTGTGCACCACCTTGTGTACCTAACGTAGATCTGACTCGTGTTTGCACTACCTCAGGCTAGGCTCACTCTTTCTGTGTCTACTGTAACACGTTCCTCCAGTCTGTGCTCCTTGGTAAGTGATCTGGAATGGAGACTAGAGTACTCTGGCTCTTCCATGCAGTACTTTGGGCGTCGACCTACTTTTGGCTAGCCTAGTGCGGACCCGTCCAGAATTCCTGCTCTCAGTTACCAGTTTACCCCTTAGGCGTCCCCCGCTAGCGCTACCTCAAGGCGACTAGAACAGCAATAGCCCCCGGCTCCAGACTCACTAACCCCTAACGGATCCCAAGGCGTCTTTGCGGCATGCAGCTCCAGCATCTCCCTGACTACCCCTGGCTCCGTCCCACGCAGCACAAAGTGGCAGCAGACACTCTCCCTTTCCTAATGTGTGCCCAGCAAAGGCCTGTCCTGTTGACAGGTATCTCAGCAGCGCCTCCAATTGTAACGCCTGGACCCCCCTTGTCTGACCCACCCAATCTCACATTGGCCCGTGTGGTCTAACCAGTCCCCATTACAAGGTCGTGTGTGGTGGTGCACCTGCAAGTAACAGGACTCCTGAGTCTCCCCCGCTTGATGGTATTAGGGGATGTCATCAGGACAGGTAGCTGAGGTAGTGGGTGCGAGTCCAACTTACATCATGTGCAGCGCCTCCACCTCATCAGGATCTGTGCTTCAGCAGGGAGATGGTCCTGGTGAGGAACTCCTTCTTGGTGCCATCCACTGTCGAGTAATCTCACACTCACACAGTGGGGTTCTTTTTCTCAAGGACATCTTTATTGAATACAGGGATGTTGCAGACTGCCCCATGCAGCTGCCGGCTCTAGCCGCACATCTCTTCGTGCTGTCCCTTTGCCAGGTACGCCCTCCCGTATTGAAGTGGGATTCCCTTTCTCCTAGGGAGATCACCACTGTGCCAGGTCCCTGGACACAGTGTGGCGTAGACCAACTTGATTTATCACTCTGCTACCGCTAGTTACTGCACTAGGGTCACAAAAGTAATTACTCAATCTCTGTACCTTCTGGTTACTCTTTCTCAACCAACAACAACACTAAATGTCAGTGTTGTGCCCTTTATACTCCAGGGGGCAGGCGCATCTCTGAGGTCACTATCCAGGGACTCAGAGCATACAGCCACTCCCTTCCTTACACAGGGCACCACACTAGGGTGTGAGGGAAAACCTCCCTAACTACTGTTGGCATGCCCATTCTTACCAGGACTTACAGCCAACAGGGAAGATGTATGCAGTCATTATTATGCATGGCTACAAGTATATAGTAGTTCACAAGTAGGTGGCCAACAGATTAAGCTTCCTTGCTAGATGGACCAGCACTGCAATGAAGGCTTAGGTGTATTAAAGTACAAGTGCCTGGATAATAAAGCTAGCACATATAGTGTAATGATGATACAGACACTGCAGCATAAAACTGCCAGACACAGCAGTGCTGGGGTGAATAGCACAGTGATAACTGTGAAAGCGCCTCACATAGAGTGCAAGGAAAGCAGGCACACAAACTGTGAGAATAAATAAATGAACGACTGACTGCTAGGGTCTGCAAAGTTAGAACCAGGAGACTGCAGACACTACATTAAAACAGCTCCAAGTAGGAGACTGACAACATTGCGAGTCCAACGCGCGTTTCCCTCCAGCAAAGGAGCTTCTTCAGGGACAAGTTTTACTGGGGGAGAGAGGTCTGAACCCTTTTATACCCCTTCAATACCCTAATTACAAAATCAATTGCTATCAGCTGTTGCACATGCGCACTGATCTCACTCACAAACTGACTCAGCAAAGTAATCAAACACCAATACATGTAATGTCAAAGAAAACCCCATTGTTTGTACCTTTATTAGGCATATTCCCATCATAAACCGGCTGTTCGTAAAGTTTTTAAAGCCATAAACTGTGATCGCCACATACAGTATCTAATGCGCATGTGCAGGGACTTAGACACTATTTAAATTCTAGTCCGTGCGCGCCGCGCATGCGCGGGAACTTAGATCTAGTTCCATGCTTTTCCGTATCTATTGCGCATGCGCGGGGACATAGAAAACATTTCTATATTTGTCCCGATACATTGCGCATGCGCGATTACTTAGACGTAGTTTCAATCGGGTGCATACACAGACGCGCATGCGCTGGACCTTATGCAACATTCAGTATACGGATCGGCGTAAATCATTATATCGTACCACCGCGCATGCGCAAGAACTTAGAAATTGTTGAGTGTCCTCCCTCCGTCATTGTGCGCATGCGTGGGGACTTTGAAATAATTCCGAACACTTGCATAAAGCGCTAGTGTGAACTGCGCATGCGTAAAAACTTAGAATTATTTAAATTTGGTCTTTATGTACTGCGCATGCGTGAAGACTTAGAATTTTTTTTGGCGATTCCTGGTAGTTTATACAGCGCATGCCCGGGGACTTAGGAATTATTTCAGAAACTGCCCAGACATAATGTTAGCACATGGGGATTCAAGATTACACAGGGGAGACAGATGTACATGGATAGAGTTATAATTATGCACATACATGGGGTACTGAGTATAGATAGAAGATAGGGGTATACAGAACCTATATTGCACATGTTGTATTGGGTGATAATGCAAATAAAATTATTTGCAGTCCCCCATAAGTATATTCTAAAACACAATGTGTCAACTTACAATGCAGTGTTAGATAAATCAATTAAACAATTTGAAAAAGTATGACTGTATATATGTGTATAATTTATTATCTCTACTCGTTATATATAGCACATATACACACATTACACAGATACTAAACCCACTGCTGGGTTTAGAACTTAAGTATTATAGTCACTAGTCTAAATAATAATAATACTATAATCTATTTAATATTTCAATACCAAGGCTGGAAATTGTCATAGTGGACAATGAGGATGACATAACTGGATATCAGAGAGACAAGTAAAATGTATATACATAATGTAAGTAGATAGCAGGGTACATATGTTCGACCAAATAGTCCCTTGCTTAAATGAAGGGCGTAAAAGTAAACCCCTCATTAAGACCATTGGGGCTCCTAGTTTTTAGCTTGTAAATCCATTCTGCTTCAATACGAAGCAGGGATTGGTCAGTGTTCCCACCTCTCATGGGACATTTCAACTGATAAATGCCCATGAATTTGATGGCATTAATGTCGCCGTCATGACATTGTGTGACATGTCTAGCCACCGATGTCTCAGCAGAGTGTTTGATGGAATTAATGTGTTCAAGAACACGTCTGCGTAGCTGTCTGGTCGTCTTGCCAACGTATCTCTTACCACAATTGCATGTGATAAGATAGATAACGTTGGTTGTGCGACAATTGATAAAACTATCCACACAGAATTGTAAAGTATTGTCATGATTGGCGAATGTTTTGCCAACATTGATGTGTCTGCACGCTTTACATCCCTGGCAACGGTGCATGCCTTTCACGGGACTCAACCAAGTAGTGGTCCTAGCCCGCTGGAAGTGGCTGTTCACTAGAGAATCCCGTAGGTTCCTAGACCGCCTGCTGGTAATAGTGGGTCTAGGGCCTATAACCTTCACCAGATCGTCATCTGCCTGAAGAAGATGCCAGTGTCTAGCAAAGATCTGTTTAATAGCCCACCATCTTTTATTAAAGGTGCCAATGACTGATTGTTTTGTCCTGTACCTTCTCCTTATTACTGGACAGGAGTGAGGCCCTATCACTGTGTAGTGCCCGATGATAAGCCTTGTTCAATGTTTTGATGCTATATCCACGGTTGAGGAACCTGGATCGAAGTTCTTTGGATTGAGTGGTAAATTCTTCGATCTAGGAGCAGTTAGGCCGGAGACGGAGGTACTGCCCTATTGGGATAGCCGCTACCAAACTCCTGGGATGCTGGCTCTGTGCCAGTAACAAACTGTTGGTTGCTGTGCTTTTCCTAAACACCTTGGTTTGTATGTTACGCTCATGATCAACATAGATGTTCAAATCTAGGAATGTTATTGAGGTGGTACTCAGCACAGTAGTAAGCCTCAGATTAAGCGTGTTTGTATTCAGCTTTTCAACAAATTCGTGCAACAGTTGACTAGTTCCTTCCCAGAGTAGCAGGATATCATCTATGTACCTGATCCACATAGAGATGTGGTCAGTGTACATAGATAGTTCCTCATTAAAAACGTGGGTACGCTCCCACCAGCCCAGGAACAGGTTGGCATACGTTGGTGCACAGGCTGTGCCCATTGCCGTACCTTGGGTCTGGTGGTAATACAGCCCATCAAAAACAAAGTAATTGTGTGTTAAGACGTAGTTCAGTAGGTCTAACACAAATGAGTTATGTCTATTGAACCTACAGTCCCTAGTTGTTAGAAAGTGTCTGACAGCAGTAAGACCATTCTTGTGGACGATGGAAGTATATAACGATTCAACATCTAAACTCACAAGGATGGTCTGAGATGTAACATGGATGCCATCCAGTCTCTATAGTGTGTCTTTCGTATCCTGAACATACGATGGGAGGCTGATGACAAAATCCCTCAGGACCTTATCCAGATATATGCTGCTGCCTTCGGACAAACAATTGTTGCCCGAGACAATTGGGCGACCAGGGGGGGACTGTAGGCGTTTATGTACCTTGGGTAAAGTATAAAATGTCGCCACAGTTGGTGACTTGCGGTACATAAAATCAAACTCACTTCGGCTTATCATGTCTGCATCAAGTGCATCCTGTAAGATGTTCAACAGTTCTAATTTATATTCAGATGTAGGACTACGTTCCAGGGTCTCATTGCAATCTTTGTCATTTAGAAGTCTCATGTTCTCCTTAACATAGGCTTCAGTATCTAATATAACAATGTTTCCACCTTTGTCAGATGGTTTAATGGTATAGGCTTTGTTAGACATTAAATCTCTTAGGCCAGCTCTTTCCTCAGATGTGAGGTTATTGTCAGACTTATAATGTTTGGGTTCGGCTTCAAGGTCCCTAGTGACACAGCCAACAAATAATTCAACAGCCGGACAGATGGTAATGGGTGGAGTAAAGTGGCTCTTGGTCTTAAGGTGAGTAAAAGGACCAGTTATGTCACTATCAGGTACAGTGTTTTGGTCAAACAACTGACAGAGGTCCTCAACATCTTGTCTTTCCTGTACACTCATACCATCCGTGAGTTACATTTGGGTTATTGGCAATACGCTTAGAGTGGAATTTATGTAGCAATAACCTTCTGCCAAAGAGGTTCAGATCCTTCACCCACTCGAATAGATTGAAGTCCGAAGTGGGTGAAAAGGATAATCCTTTCCTTAACAGATTGAGTTGACTGTCACTAAAGGAATGATTGGACAAATTGAAAACTTGCAGGGCATCATTGTCTATACAGTTATTGGTAATTGGGTGGGTGCATTGGGATTTTTCTTTGTTCTTAAAGACCTTTTTTCCTCTCCTGGTTTTGCGTTTTGGAGTGCCTGTGCTAAAAACCCCACCTGGGTATCTTTAGTGGCCTTGCTACCTCTACCTTTGTTAGAACCCTTTGGTCTGGGGCCCTTTTGTTCACTATCAGAGGCATCTGTCTCTGATGAGGAGTAGTCAGAATAAGTGCCCCTTCTTCTAGACCTAATAGGGTATCTGTAGACTGTACCCTGCTCGTAATCATTGGTGTCATGTAAATATTTAGTATGTTTTCTATCTTTCAACTCTTGTCTGAACTTGATCATGTTAGTTTCCAGTTTTTTCTCCATCTCCTCAAATTCCTGTAGTTGATTATATTTACTGAGGTCCTTGAGGTTGACATCAAGATCTTTATTGGTCTCATCTAACCTTGACTTCTCATGGTCAATGAGGAGATTCATAAGCTCATTAGAGCATCTGGACAAAGTATCTTCCCACTTTTTAATAAAATCCTGAGAGGTAATGTGATAAGCAGGACTTAGTTTCAATCTCAGTCCTCTGGGGATCATATTCGAGTCAAGGTAACTTTGTAGACTTGTGATCTCCCACCAGACTTGGGACTGAGTGCGCAAGAGTTGAGAAATGTTACAAAAATAATTTACAATGTCGTGACCTGTATCAGAGGTACCCTGTGATGTTTTAGTGAAGACATTTCTTGCCTCATCTTGCCAGCCAGACATATCCATGCCACTAGTCAGATAACCAGCCATGGTACGTATGCGAGATGGATCCACTCCCTAGAAGGGGTTAAATAGAGTACCCCAAGAGGTCACTTATAGAAACAACAAAGGAATAGGGAGTGATCACCGGACCATACCAATTTAATAATGTAGTCAAATATATAAGTGAGGTAATCAAAGAGATGGGTGCAAACTGTGAACTGAAAAGTGAATCAGAAAAAGGGGGAAGGGAAACACAAAATGAATGTGCACCCTAAAAGAATTCACTTATATGCACACCAAACTAGTGTAAAAATTAACTTTTAATAAATTCCTTAAAACATATACTACCAAAGTAATGTGTAATGTGAATTAAAAATGTATTAAATCAGAAATATCTGGCATCCGTGTCTTTGATTATTGGAGTCGTGCTATCCCAGATGTCCACTTAATATTAGTGGGATACCAGAGACAGGGGATGCTAAGAGTCAGGGTATTAACCCCTCTGGAGCAACGATGAGACCCAGTAGTAAGAGTATATAGTAGTTCACAAGTAGGTGGCCAACAGATTAAGCTTCCTTGCTAGATGGACCAGCACTGCGCACTGCAATGAAGGCTTAGGTGTATTAAAGTACAAGTGCCTGGATAATAAAGCTAGCACATATAGTGTAATGATGATACAGACACTGCAGCATAAAACTGTCAGACACAGCAGTGCTGGGGTGAATAGCACAGTGATAACTGTGAAAGCGCCTCACATAGAGTGCAAGGAAAGCAGGCACACAAACTGTGAGAATAAATAAATGAACGACTGACTGCTAGGGTCTGCAAAGTTAGAACCAGGAGACTGCAGACACTACATTAAAACAGCTCCAAGTAGGAGACTGACAACATTGCGCGTCCAACGCGCGTTTCCCTCCAGCAAAGGAGCTTCTTCAGGGACAAGTTTTACTGGGGGAGAGAGGTCTGAACCCTTTTATAGCCCTTCAATACCCTAATTACAAAATCAATTGCTATCAGCTGTTGCACATGCGCACTGATCTCACTCACAAACTGACTCAGCAAAGTAATCAAACACCAATACATGTAATGTCAAAGAAACCCCATTGTTTGTACCTTTATTAGGCATATTCCCATCATAAACCGGCTGTTCGTAAAGTTTTTAAAGCCATAAACCGTGATCGCCACTCGTATACTGAATGTTGCATAAGGTCCAGCGCGTGCGCGTCTGTGTATGCACCCGATTGAAACTACGTCTAAGTAATCGCGCATGCGCAATGTATCGGGACAAATATAGAAATGTTTTCTATGTCCCCGCGCATGCGCAATAGATACGGAAAAGCATGGAACTAGATCTAAGTTCCCGCGCATGCGCGGCGCGCACGGACTAGAATTGAAATAGTGTCTAAGTCCCTGCACATGCGCATTAGATACTGTATGTGGCGATCACGGTTTATGGCTATAAAAACTTTACGAACAGCCGGTTTATGATGGGAATATGCCTAATAAAGGTACAAACAATGGGGTTTCTTTGACATTACATGTATTGGTGTTTGATTACTTTGCTGAGTCAGTTTGTGAGTGAGATCAGTGCGCATGTGCAACAGCTGATAGCAATTGATTTTGTAATTAGGGTATTGAAGGGGTATAAAAGGGTTCAGACCTCTCTCCCCCAGTAAAACTTGTCCCTGAAGAAGCTCCTTTGCTGGAGGGAAACGTGCGTTGGACGCGCAATGTTGTCAGTCTCCTACTTGGAGCTGTTTTAATGTAGTGTCTGCAGTCTCCTGGTTCTAACTTTGCAGACCCTAGCAGTCAGTCGTTCATTTATTTATTCTCACAGTTTGTGTGCCTGCTTTCCTTGCACTCTATGTGAGGCGCTTTCACAGTTATCACTCTGCTATTCACCCCAGCACTGCTGTGTCTGACAGTTTTATGCTGCAGTGTCTGTATCATCATTACACTATATGTGCTAGCTTTATTATCCAGGCACTTGTACTTTAATACACCTAAGCCTTCATTGCAGTGCGCAGTGCTGGTCCATCTAGCAAGGAAGCTTAATCTGTTGGCCACCTACTTGTGAACTACTATATACTCTTACTACTGGGTCTCATCGTTGCTCCAGAGGGGTTAATACCCTGACTCTTAGCATCCCCTGTCTCTGGTATCCCACTAATATTAAGTGGACATCTGGGATAGCACGACTCCAATAATCAAAGACACGGATGCCAGATATTTCTGATTTAATACATTTTTAATTCACATTACACATTACTTTGGTAATATATGTTTTAAGGAATTTATTAAAAGTTAATTTTTACACTAGTTTGGTGTGCATATAAGTGAATTCTTTTAGGGTGCACATTCATTTTGTGTTTCCCTTCCCCATTTTTCTGATTCACTTTTCAGTTCACAGTTTGCACCCATCTCTTTGATTACCTCACTTATATATTTGACTACATTATTCAATTGGTATGGTCCTGTGATCACTCCCTATTCCTTTGTTGTTTCTATAAGTGACCTCTTGGGGTACTCTATTTAACCCCTTCTAGGGAGTGGATCCATCTCGCATACGTACCATGGCTGGTTATCTGACTAGTGGCATGGATATGTCTGGCTGGCAAGATGAGGCAAGAAATGTCTTCACTAAAACATCACAGGGTACCTCTGATACAGGTCACGACATTGTAAATTATTTTCGTAACATTTCTCAACTCTTGCGCACTCAGTCCCAAGTCTGGTGGGAGATCACAAGTCTACAAAGTTACCTTGACTCGAATATGATCCCCAGAGGACTGAGATTGAAAATAAGTCCTGCTTATCACATTACCTCTCAGGATTTTATTAAAAAGTGGGAAGATACTTTGTCCAGATGCTCTAATGAGCTTATGAATCTCCTCATTGACCATGAGAAGTCAAGGTTAGATGTGACCAATAAAGATCTTGATGTCAACCTCAAGGACCTCAGTAAATATAATCAACTACAGGAATTTGAGGAGATGGAGAAAAAACTGGAAACTAACATGATCAAGTTCAGACAAGAGTTGAAAGATAGAAAACATACTAAATATTTACGTGACACCAATGATTACGAGCAGGGTACAGTCTACAGATACCCTATTAGGTCTAGAACAAGGGGCACTTATTCTGACTACTCCTCATCAGAGACAGATGCCTCTGATAGTGAACAAAAGGGCCCCAGACCAAAGGGTTCTAACAAAGGTAGAGGTAGCAAGGCCACTAAAGATACCCAGGTGGGGTTTTTAGCACAGGCACTCCAAAACGCAAAACCAGGAGAGGAAAAAAGGTCTTTAAGAACAAAGAAAAATCCCAATGCACCCATCCAATGACCAATAACTGTATAGACAATGATGCCCTGCAAGTTTTCAATTTGTCCAATCATTCCTTTAGTGACAGTCAACTCAATCTGTTAAGGAAAGGATTATCCTTTTCACCCACTTCAGACTTCAATCTATTCGAGTGGGTGAAGGATCTGAACCTCTTTGGCAGAAGGTTATTGCTACATAAATTCCACTCTAAGCGTATTGCCAATAACCCAAATGCACTCACGGATGGTATGAGTGTACAGGAAAGACAAGATGTTGAGGACCTCTGTCAGTTGTTTGACCAAAACACTGTACCTGATAGTGACATAACTGGTCCTTTTACTCACCTTAAGACCAAGAGCCACTTTACTCCACCCATTACCATCTGTCCGGCTGTTGAATTATTTGTTGGCTGTGTCACTAGGGACCTTGAAGCCGAACCCAAACATTATAAGTCTGACAATAACCTAACATCTGAGGAAAGAGCTGGCCTAAGAGATTTAATGTCTAACAAAGCCTATACCATTAAACCATCTGACAAAGGTGGAAACATTGTTATATTAGATACTGAAGCCTATGTTAAGGAGAACATGAGACTTCTAAATGACAAAGATTGCAATGAGACCCTGGAACGTAGTCCTACATCTGAATATAAATTAGAACTGTTGAACATCTTACAGGATGCACTTGATGCAGACATGATAAGCCGAAGTGAGTTTGATTTTATGTACCGCAAGTCACCAACTGTGGCGACATTTTATACTTTACCCAAGGTACATAAATGCCTACAGTCCCCCCCTGGTCGCCCAATTGTCTCGGGCAACAATTGTTTGTCCGAAGGCAGCAGCATATATCTGGATAAGGTCCTGAGGGATTTTGTCATCAGCCTCCCATCGTAAGTTCAGGATACGAAAGACACACTAAAGAGACTGGATGGCACGTTAAAGGACTACAGAGTCATAGGAAGAGAAAACTAGCCCTCCAGGAGATGAAAAGATCCCAAGGAGATATCATCTTTCTCCAGGAGACACACTTCACAGACCACGAGCTGCCTAAAATATTTAATAATACATTCCCGCTGGGCTATTATTCCTCGTTCAGTAGCAAGAAACGAGGGGTAGCCATTTTAATCCGCCAGGGAACCCCATTCAATTTTGTCAAAAAAGTTTCAGACCCAGGGGGTAGATTTCTTGTGGTATATGGCTCACTAGCAGGCACGGCGATCGCCCTGGTCAACCTCTATGCACCAAACGAGAACCAAGCAGAGTTCTTGAAAACAGTCCTAAACACAATTGACCCTACCTACCTATCCTCATTGATAGTGGGGGGAGACCTAAACATGGCCTTAAACCCACAGGAGGATAAGACACTCCCTTTTGACCGCCCACACACGGTACTATCCCTAAAGATGGGAACAGCATTTAGAGCAATTATCAAAGATTTTTCCCTAGTGGACGTTTGGAGATCCCAACATCAGGGCCAAAGGGACTATACCTTTTACTCCGCACCCCACCAGACCTATTCTCTCATTGACTACCTCTTTACAACCAAGAATGTCTTGGAGGCCTCCCAAAAAACGGATATAGGCCCGATCACATGGTCGGATCATGCCCCTATCTCATTAACTCTCTCAGTTCCATTCACAAAGTCGAGCGCATTTAACTGGAAACTAAACGATTCATTATTGAATCACCCGGAAATAGAGAGGGAAATCAAGTCGGCCCTATCAGAGTACTTCAGGAACAACTCAGGTTCAGTCCCATCCTCAGCGGTACTATGGGAAGCCCATAAGGCAACCATCAGAGGTACTTTTATCTCCATAGCATCCCATAGGAAAAAAACTAAGGCAAAACTACTCAAAGACTTGACAGAGAAAATAATCAAACTAGAACAGCAACACAAATCCAACCCCTCGGGGAAAATATACAAAACCTTAACTACCGCCAGAAACGAGTTGAAAAAGATCCAACTCGAGGATGTCGGAAAAGCCCTTCGATGGACTAACCAGAGATACTATTATAAGGGCAACAAAGCTGACAGACTATTGGCCAGTAAATTAAGAGGGGTACAAAAGAGGTCCCAAATAACTGCGATCAAGAACAGGTCAGGTCACATATTATATAATGACAGACACATTGCGGAGGAATTCACCAAATTTTATACCAAATTATACAACCTCAGAACTCAAGAGGAAAATAATAGAGCATCAAGGCTTACGGCAGTTTCAAACTATTTAGATAGCTGCAATCTCCCATCCTTAACAGAGAAGGAGAATGAGAAAGGATGGGAAAATTACAAAAGAGGAATTGGCAGACGCGGTAAAAGCTCTAGAACTATCCAAAGCCCCCGGCCCTGATGGATTCACAAACGTCTCCTACAAGATGTTTCTCCCGTCCCTATCTCCTTACCTGCTGGACTTGTTCAACTCCTTTATGGAAGGTGACCCCATACCAGCATCAATGTCATTGGCTAACCTAGCAATAATCCATAAAGAGGGGAGAGACCCAATGCAATGTGGGAGTTACCGCCCCATATCGCTGTTGAACAACGACCTTAAGCTATACAGCAAAATATTAGCGAACAGATTAAACCCCATTCTACCCAGACTTATCCATAACGACCAAGTGGGATTTGTCTCAGGCCGCCAGGCCTCGGACAACACCTGCAAAATTATAAATATAATAGATCACATTAACCTTACAAACACCAAGGCAGTTCTCCTGAGCTTGGACGCAGAGAAGGCGTTTGACAGAATCAATTGGCTATTCCTTGACAAAACCTTACAAAAATTTGGTTTCAGGGATTCATTCCTAGAGGGGGTCCGAGCACTGTACCAAAATCCATCAGCAGCAATCAAACTCCCGGGAGGTACAGCGCAAAGATTTCCAATAACAAATGGTACAAGGCAGGGCTGTCCTTTATCCCCTCTCCTCTTCGCCCTGACAATCGAACCCCTAGCGGCCAAAATACGCGAGAGCACAAATATTCAGGGCGTACCAATTGGCGATACAAATTACAAAATCTCGCTCTTTGCCGACAACATAATACTGTCCCTAACTCACCCCCATACATCGCTCCCCAATCTTCATAAAGAATTGGTGGCGTTCGGCAAAATTTCGGACTACAAAATTAATAATGACAAATCAGAAGCCCTAAACTTAAATGTATCAGAATCAGAAATTAACTTACTAAAACTGAACTTTAATTATAGATGGAGTTCCTCATACATTAAATATCTGGGAGTGAATGTATCAGGTAACTACCAGTCATTGTACAAATATAATTACCCGGCTTTATTCGGGAAAATCAAAAAAGACCTGGACAAATGGGAAGACTACCAGATCTCATGGATCGGAAGGATGATCTCAGTAAAAATGAATATACTCCCCAGATTGCTATACTATTTCCAGACACTCCCGATCCATGTTCCCAGACCTGAACTTAAAAACATCCAGAATAGAATGTTTAATTTTATCTGGAAGGGCAAAAGGCCCAGGGTTGCCAGATCGGTCCTCCTGACGCCAAGAGAAAGAGGGGGTCTGGGTGTCCCAGATATCACAAAGTATTATTTAGCGGCCCAGTTGAGGCAAGCCGTAGTGTGGAACGCAGACCCGGGTCTCTATTGCTGGCGAGATATTGAATCCCACTACGTAAAAACGCCTTCTCTGCAGGCCCACCTTTGGTGCATAGACAAGGGGGATAGACCACCCCGTAGGTTCGACCTTGGTGCCACCAGACACACCTGGGAAGTTTGGCGGAAATGCAGATCAAAGTTTAAACTAACTGCTCCGGGCTCGCTGCTTATTCCGATCCACAACAATCCCAATTTCCCCCCAGGATGTGAACCAAAACAGTTCGACTACTTCCATCTGAAGGGGGTTAGGGTGGTCGCCGACCTATTGAGCGATGGAAGGCTGCTGAACTTCCAAGAATTACGAACAAAACACGAGGCCCCAGAATTGAGCCCATTTAAGTATCTCCAAATTAGACATTATCTCCAAAAATTGTCCCCAAAATTTGAGTATCCTCCCCTCACCAATTTTGAGAGGCTCTGCCGAACTTGTACACATCAAACAGCATTGATCTCTAACATATACGCTGGTATGGAGAGAACAGCAGGCCCCTCCACTCATGACTACATGTCCAAGTGGGAGGCGGAACTGAGTATAGACATAGATAGAGAAGACTGGGAGGATATATGGGATGCTGCTTCAGGAACTTCCATCTGTACCACGACAAAAGAGAATATCTACAAAATCATGTTCCACTGGTATCTTACCCCAGTTAGATTAAAGCAAATCTACCCCCTGGCCTCAGATCTATGTTGGAGAGGCTGTGGACAGAGAGGAGACATGGCCCACATTTGGTGGTCATGCCCAAAAATCCAAACATTTTGGCTTTCTATTCAAACTTTAATCCGAGAGGTAACTAGCCTCACATTAGACCCAGATCCACTGACCTTCCTCCTGGGCAGGCCAATAGAGGAAATTGAACGCCCGGTAGGAAAATTAATCTCCTCCATCCTTACCGCGGCTAGGTGTGCTGTGGCATTCTCCTGGAAAAAGATCTCTCCCCCCTCCATTCAGGCGGTTAAGAGAAGAATAGACGATGTAATGCTCATGGAACGTCTGACGGCGTTTCTCAAACGCAAGACTGCAAGCCACTACAAAATTTGGGAACCCTGGGAGATTCACTGACACCCAAGAGAAGCTGATAGAAGAAATTATAACCATTCAGACCTCAGCCTGAAGGACGCTGGGGTCGGCGGGGTGGGGGAGGCTCACCCCTCACCCGCCCATCTCTATACCCACCCACCCCCCCTCCCCCTCTATCCCCCCCTCTTTTTCAGACCTCTCGCTCCCCCGGTCACCCAGTGACCCAGAGGTCGCGCCACTCTTGGCAGTACACCCCCCCCCCCCCCCTCCAACATGGAAAATTTGAAAATCAAAGTGTATTAGGATATTGCGATGTGAAATATGCCTGTAAATTTGCCTGTTTCCTAATAAAAATGTTAAAAAAAAAAAAAAAAGAGACTGGATGGCATCCATGTTACATCTCAGACCATCCTTGTGAGTTTAGATGTTGAATCGTTATATACTTCCATCGTCCACAAGAATGGTCTTACTGCTGTCAGACACTTTCTAACAACTAGGGACTGTAGGTTCAATAGACATAACTCATTTGTGTTAGACCTACTGAACTACGTCTTAACACACAATTACTTTGTTTTTGATGGGCTGTATTACCACCAGACCCAAGGTACGGCAATGGGAACAGCCTGTGCACCAACGTATGCCAACCTGTACCTGGGCTGGTGGGAGCGTACCCACGTTTTTAATGAGGAACTATCTATGTACACTGACCACATCTCTATGTGGATCAGGTACATAGATGATATCCTGCTACTCTGGGAAGGAACTAGTCAACTGTTGCACGAATTTGTTGAAAAGCTGAATACAAACACGCTTAATCTGAGGCTTACTAGTGTGCTGAGTACCACCTCAATAACATTCCTAGATTTGAACATCTATGTTGATCATGAGCGTAACATACAAACCAAGGTGTTTAGGAAAAGCACAGCAACCAACAGTTTGTTACTGGCACAGAGCCAGCATCCCAGGAGTTTGGTAGCAGGTATCCCAATAGGGCAGTACCTCCGTCTCCGGCGTAACTGCTCCTAGATCGAAGAATTTACCACTCAATCCAAAGAACTTCGATCCAGGTTCCTCAACCGTGGATATAGCATCAAAACATTGAACAAGGCTTATCATCGGGCACTACACAGTGATAGGGCCTCACTCCTGTCCAGTAATAAGGAGAAGGTACAGGACAAAACAATCAGAGTCATTGGCACCTTTAATAAAAGATGGTGGGCTATTAAACAGATCTTTGCTAGACACTGGCATCTTCTTCAGGCAGATGACGATCTGGTGAAGGTTATAGGCCCTAGACCCACTATTACCAGCAGGCGGTCTAGGAACCTACGGGATTCTCTAGTGAACAGCCACTTCCAGCGGGCTAGGACCACTACTTGGTTGAGTCCCGTGAAAGGCATGCACCGTTGCCAGGGATGTAAAGCGTGCAGACACATCAATGTTGGCAAAACATTCGCCAATCATGACAATACTTTACAATTCTGTGTGGATAGTTTTATCAATTGTCGCACAACCAACGTTATCTATCTTATCACATGCAATTGTGGTAAGAGATACGTTGGCAAGACGACCAGACAGCTACGCAGACGTGTTCTTGAACACATTAATTCCATCAAACACTCTGCTGAGACATCGGTGGCTAGACATGTCACACAATGTCATGACGGCGACATTAATGCCATCAAATTCATGGGCATTTATCAGTTGAAATGTCCCATGAGAGGTGGGAACACGGACCAATCCCTGCTTCGTATTGAAGCAGAATGGATTTACAAGCTAAAAACTAGGAGCCCCAATGGTCTTAATGAGGGGTTTACTTTTACGCCCTTCATTTAAGCAAGGGACTATTTGGTCGAACATATGTACCCTGCTATCTACTTACATTATGTATATACATTTTACTTGTCTCTCTGATATCCAGTTATGTCATCCTCATTGTCCACTATGACAATTTCCAGCCTTGGTATTGAAATATTAAATAGATTATAGTATTATTATTATTTAGACTAGTGACTATAATACTTAAGTTCTAAACCCAGCAGTGGGTTTAGTATCTGTGTAATGTGTGTATATGTGCTATATATAACGAGTAGAGATAATAAATTATACACATATATACAGTCATACTTTTTCAAATTGTTTAATTGATTTATCTAACACTGCATTGTAAGTTGACACATTGTGTTTTAGAATATACTTATGGGGGACTGCAAATAATTTTATTTGCATTATCACCCAATACAATATGTGCAATATAGGTTCTGTATACCCCTATCTTCTATCTATACTCAGTACCCCATGTATGTGCATAATTATAACTCTATCCATGTACATCTGTCTCCCCTGTGTAATCTTGAATCCCCATGTGCTAACATTATGTCTGGGCAGTTTCTGAAATAATTCCTAAGTCCCCGGGCATGCGCTGTATAAACTACCAGGAATCGCCAAAAAAAATTCTAAGTCTTCACGCATGCGCAGTACATAAAGACCAAATTTAAATAATTCTAAGTTTTTACGCATGCGCAGTTCACACTAGCGCTTTATGCAAGTGTTCGGAATTATTTCAAAGTCCCCACGCATGCGCACAATGACGGAGGGAGGACACTCAACAATTTCTAAGTTCTTGCGCATGCGCGGTGGTACAATATAATGATTTACGCCGATCCGTATACTGAATGTTGCATAAGGTCCAGCGCATGCGCGTCTGTGTATGCACCCGATTGAAACTACGTCTAAGTAATCGCGCATGCGCAATGTATCGGGACAAATATAGAAATGTTTTCTATGTCTCCGCGCATGCGCAATAGATACGGAAAAGCATGGAACTAGATCTAAGTTCCCGCGCATGCGTGTCGCGCACGGACTAGAATTGAAATAGTGTCTAAGGCACATGCGCATTAGATACTGTATGTGGCGATCACGGTTTATGGCTTTAAAAACTTTACGAACAGCCGGTTTATGATGGGAATATGCCTAATAAAGGTACAAACAATGGGGTTTTCTTTGACATTACATGTATTGGTGTTTGATTACTTTGCTGAGTCAGTTTGTGAGTGAGATCAGTGCGCATGTGCAACAGCTGATAGCAATTGATTTTGTAATTAGGGTATTGAAGGGGTATAAAAGGGTTCAGACCTCTCTCCCCCAGTAAAACTTGTCCCTAAAGAAGCTCCTTTGCTGGAGGGAAACGCGCGTTGGACTCGCAATGTTGTCAGTCTCCTACTTGGAGCTGTTTTAATGTAGTGTCTGCAGTCTCCTGGTTCTAACTTTGCAGACCCTAGCAGTCAGTCGTTCATTTATTTATTCTCACAGTTTGTGTGCCTGCTTTCCTTGCACTCTATGTGAGGCGCTTTCACAGTTATCACTCTGCTATTCACCCCAGCACTGCTGTGTCTGGCAGTTTTATGCTGCAGTGTCTGTATCATCATTACACTATATGTGCTAGCTTTATTATCCAGGCACTTGTACTTTAATACACCTAAGCCTTCATTGCAGTGCGCAGTGCTGGTCCATCTAGCAAGGAAGCTTAATCTGTTGGCCACCTACTTGTGAACTACTATATACTCTTACTACTGGGTCTCATCGTTGCTCCAGAGGGGTTAATACCCTGACTCTTAGCATCCCCTGTCTCTGGTATCCCACTAATATTAAGTGGACATCTGGGATAGCACGACTCCAATAATCAAAGACACGGATGCCAGATATTTCTGATTTAATACATTTTTAATTCACATTACACATTACTTTGGTAATATATGTTTTAAGGAATTTATTAAAAGTTAATTTTTACATTAGTTTGGTGTGCATATAAGTGAATTCTTTTAGGGTGCACTTTTACCATCTTGGCTCCGGTAAGCGGGCAATCCAGCCAGATATCGTTTGGGACCTTTACCTTTTCATCATTGTGTCATATGTTTTTATGTAGTTTTTATAGCTTATTAAATATTTCCTTTTACATTTTTTAGTCCACTGTGTGTTTCAGCAACATTGTTAGTTTTTGTCTGTTTGTTGGTCTAGTGGTAAACAGTATTACACTATGTTTATCTTTTTCTCTTTCCATGTTTGATCACCGTCTGCTGAGATCATCAATGAATTATCTTATCATCATCTGGTTGTATATTTAATTATATATTTATCATTTATCCTTAAACATTGTCTAGCGCTATTTGCGCCATTTGATACCATTGTAATACCTTTTCATATATTCACTTGACCCAGCGCCATAGATATAACGTTTCTTCCAGTCCTACATTTATAACCTACTAAACCCGGTCACTGGCATTAGTTCTTTGGTCATGTGAGGGGCTGCGTCCATAGACACCGCAGCCGTGCGGAGGAGTGCGGAGGCTGAGGGAAAGCGGGTGCTTTCCCTGGCTTTCGTACGCGCACCGTCCGGGGGCGTGTCTATGGGTGGGCTAGTGACGTCACGGAGCTGGTTCACCATCATTGGTTGAACCGCTCACGTGACCGCCCCTGTCGCGCGAGAAATCAGTTTTGACTGATTTCAAGCGCATCGCACGCCCGCATGCTGTCTAGACGCGATCACTGTCTTTAGGCAGTCTGGTCGCTCAGCGCGCGGACGCGTCAGCGCGGTCTGCCCTTCTATGGATGCAGCCTTAAGCAGAGAACACAATAATATGTGATCAGATCTCCATGTACAAACAGCAATTGATATTAAGAAATCTTTCCTGCCAGACGTTTTCCAGTGGCTGACTTTAAATGCAAAATCTCCAGCGACGAGTTGAGAAATATAACTGCATAAAAAAAAAAAATCTTCTCTTATAGAACCTGTCCGGAGGGCTGTGTTTCTATTAACTTACTTTATAATTGGAAGCAGAGTTAGTTTTCTTTTGAGTGGGTTACATTTTATTGTCACGCTTCTTTGGCAGTCTAATGGCAAATAACAATAAAATGTGGTGTGAAAATCCATTACTTGTCCCTGGAAGATAATAGCCAACTGACTTCTGAATAAAAGCTTTGGTTGTAGCAAGGAGACTCGTAATTAAATTCCTGTCAGCCCGAGAAGCCTGCAGCATATAAACTTTTTGTTTAAAGTGTTGTTGCATTTAGTTTAATGGCCGATATGATGGACCTGTTGCAGAAAATGATATCCACAGTGATCTGCTGCTGCATGGTACTTACCAGGCACAGACTCCCATCACTGAGGAACACAGCTATACAACAGTGAATAAGGACGTTTTGGCCAAAGAAGCACAGAGGCTGGTGCCAGCCACCCCCAGGTTGTTTCTGGTGGTCAGTTGATTTGCTCTGAAATAAGTAGCAGACCCCTATGTGGCAGGGACGGTTAAACCCATCACCAGCGAAGCCAGTCTAACTGTGCCATCATACAAGGTCAAACCATTTCTTGTTTCTGCTCCAAAGAAGTCCTGCGTCTCTATGGAAAATTGCAACTTTGGAAGAGAAAATCAGAAGTAGACTAGAGTCTCATGTTGACATGGAGGTTGGATGGCAATATTAATTAGCCATGTAACTCAAGGTGACTACTGTTTTAACCAACTTGATGCCACAGGGCACTGCAACACATTGGCAACCTGACACGGTCGGGTCTGAGAAAACAAGAACGTTCTGTGTCTGTGAACATTAAATTCAAGGTGATAAATCCTAATCTGGCAATTATAATCCTTATGCGAACATTGGGTAGTAATGAACTCCACGTCCACATTTCCAGTTCAAATTATTTCATCTGTGCTCTATTGCAAAACCTTGGACTCCCCCTCCAGTAATTTGCCATTTCTCACAAAAAGCAAAGTACAGTAGGTTATTTTTCCTACAACACTAGTCTATGTAGAGATCATTATTGAATATACTGTAATACTCACTTAACCATCTCTCAACATCTCATGATTCAGGACCTTATAAAACACCCCTTGCAAAAAGACTATAAAACAAACCCCCAAAACACAGAGAAATGTATATTTAATAATATTTCTATGCTCAAAACTGAATGTATTGATCGTCAAGAAGCAGAAATACTCAGATCAGCAACAAAGGCGCTTGGTGGGGAATAAACCCATTTGATACCGAAACGTTTAAAACGTAATTTCCAAAGTCTGTACCAATTTTGTTTTTGAAAGCAGAAATGATTTGCTTCCCCCATCCAGACCTACAAGGGTTGAAAAAAAAAAAAACACAAGCTCTTCCTTTTGTAATTATTCAGCTCAAAGTAGGACATTTATTAAAATGCAATAGCTCTTGCTGGCAGTGATCGAAGTGTGATGTTACAAATTTACACTTCCTTTTCAAATAAAGCCCAGATTTATTCTTATACAGGATAATCTTTTATAAAACACAGCCCAAAGATGTATTCCCTATAGGGGACTCACACAGGCTTATGGAATCAGGAACAGCCCCGCTGCTCTTAATTGCATTCCAGCAATTGGTCACCATCAGCGAGTAACACATTAGTGGAAAACCTCCAATGTGAGCAATCCCTGTGGTACAGTAGATGGATTACTATGAGGATCACCTCCCTGCAGGGGTTTCTGGAGAGTTCAGAATGACATACTGCAGGTGTAGTCTTCTGGAGTTGCATGGGACATCCCTTATGTCAAAGGAAGTTAGAACTTCTGCAAGAATTTCAGGACCAGGTCCCGCAGTCTGACTCTCAGGCTCTCGTCATGCTCACAGATGATGTGGGTGGAGTCTTCTTCAAACTGGATGAGGGTATCGGCCTCTTGCAGAAGGACAATATGCCCCTTTGCCGTGTCCTCTATCTTCACGTCACTGAATCCATGCTGAACAAAAACACAGAGCAGATCCAATGTTAAGATACAGATATGTTTCATGAAGCCCAAGTGTATTTACTGTACCTTGCTATCAAATATAGTCTGGTAAGTCACAACCGTCCCTATCTTGCATTAATATTCACTTTGGTTTCCAATGAATAGTCTCTCTCTTAGCAATGGACTAAGGAGGAATGTATTAATGGCATCCATCATTAGGAATTTCACTTTTTCATCCATTAGCTATTGCACGAAATGTACACTTTTTAAATATTTTAATTTCATTTTTACGTAGAACGGTTCACATAAACAAAGATTTTGCAGTTGATTTGCTCCCAAAAACATGGAAAAATATGAAGGCTAGTGGTGCAAATATGGATGCATTCCAATACAGTGGATACACACGAATCTATTTCTCCTACAGCTCCAGTGTTTGAGCTTGCTGGAATTGTGTGTTTACTAATTTGTAACTGGTATTAGTTGTTTGGAGGTTAGTGGCTCCTCCTTCCAGGGTTTAAGCTCACCCCAACCCACTTTTTAAGTAGCAGGTGTTTCCCTGTTCCTGTGCAGGACAGGTCTATTAAGGCCATTCTCCCTCCACTGCACAGGTAAATGAGAATAGTCACAGGTAGTGTTAGGACCTTCATACTGGTGACATGGCTGCAGGCGTATAACGCTTTGCCCAAAGGGTTTTAACTAAATGACCCTTACTCATGAGAATACCAACACTGAAGTATTTAACTGTGTATTTTGTCACATTGGATTTAGCATTGGGTATCTTTGTATTTTGTTCCCCTACAGCTCCATGTAACAATATAATTGGCTTATTGAACACTCCTATTTGCATCCCTTTTTGAAAGAAGCCAAAAGGCCAGGAGTGCATGTTAATCATTTCCCCAAACCACAGACCATCGCCTCGCTGTCACAGGGACAATCAGCAGAAGAAGCATGAAGAAAGGGGCACTTTGCCTGAGCAAGATCCTACTCAACGCACAGGGACGGCGCACAGGGACTAGTGATCGAAAGCGTTAAAAAACAAACAAAAAAAACCTGTCATCCTGCTATATTTCTAAGCCAACAAGAAGTAAAGGTGTCTGACTTCTATGAAAAGGGGTTGTCGCACAGATTTAACTTCTCACATTTGTTACCATTAGCGATTTATTTTGGTCCTAAACAAGACTGCAAATGCAAGCTTTCCAGTGCCAGAAAAGGCACAAACACAATGAAGAGGTTAATTCCCGCCAGTTGTATATGACTCTGTGGTGGGCTCATCACTAACGTATTGTATGTCTTTATTTATATAGCGCCAAAAGTGTACTCAGCGCTTCACAAAGTATACAGTATAGGGAATTATAATACAATAAGTGCAGCAAAATCAGACAATAGGAAAGGAAATCCCTGCCCCGAAGAGCTTACAATCTAAGAGGTTTGATGGGAAACTTACAGAGACAGCAGGTGAGGGAATAAGTGCTGTAGATGGCAGTGCTTGGTCACAATGGTTGGTAGGAGTGACTGTGGGTGTGGACAGTAGCCACGAGTCCAGGCTGTTGGGATGCTTTACTTGTGGGGTGAGTTTTAAGGTCAGTATTAAAAGGAGAAGGTTAACACAATTTACAGGGGAAGAGATGGCAGGGAGGCGTGGGTGAAATCAGGTGTGTGTGTGTCTAGCTTGAGGCTTTGGGGAGATCCCCAGCAGCAGGAATGAGTAGATAGAGGGTTTGAATAGAGGATTTGTGTGGGTGTTTTTTATTGAAAGAAGTTGTTGGGATAGAGGTGTATAAATAAAGGTGCAGTGGGGAAGTTTGAGAGAACAGAGACATTCACAAAGGAGTGAGGAAATAGTAAACAGAAAAAGCAATAGGGAGGAGAGACTTCCCAGGTACTGGAGGATAGAAAGAGTACAAAGAATCACAGCTTTTGGAAAGTTAATTTCTCAGTTGCAAAGTTGTTATGCAGAGTCCCGATCTTCCGGAAATATTCCAACTCCAACTCTGCCACACACACTTTAAAAGTGACACACAGCCAAATGGCATCACAGCCAAGACAGTCTGTCTTAAATACTCTGATCACATGCAATTGAATAACAATTAAGGGAGGGGTTTGCCTATCAACTCACAGAAACATACCCCAATAGTTAATTAAATCTTAATTTCTCTTGCAATTGATGGTAGCCGTGCCATAGTCGTGATCATTACTGTGTCCACACTGACTGGTGTATGTGCAGATTGATACACAGAACCCAACATCATCACATCCCTACATTGCTATCTGCACCCACTCGCCTTGGATGGTTTTGTGGAATAACATTTAAAACCCACACGTTGTTCGTGCTTGAAAATACACAGGCTTCAAATCGCTTATTTTTTTAAGCTCTGGGAAGGTAAAGGAATACCATAGAGAAGTAATACAAGGTTGCTCAAACATACAAGGGGGAATAAAGTTTAGGATGGTTAATATATTAGTGGTACTGCATTGCACCTAGAACCATCACCACGTGATCCATGCTGAGTCCTTTTGTAACTGCTCATCTCAAAGCCGGACATTCAGTAACTCCTTCACTGCCAGATGGTACAGCAACACAATACCTTGCAGGGCCCACCAATGGCGAAGGGCTTAAATCGTGACAGCTGCTGCCACTAGTGGTTCAGGTGGGATGTTACAAACGTACACTTCCTTTTTAAAGATGTCCCAACCTGCAATGGATCAGCCTTGAAATTATACAAGGTTTTCCTGTGCATCAGCTTTCGAGGCGGCAGATGTCTCCATAAGACATCTGAGAGAGATAGAGATATACAGTATAACAATATGAAAGTAGCATCATCGCTGCACTCGAGTAAAGAAGTACATTAGACTCTTCTCCATTTTCATTGGTATTTATTTTGGTCCTCGTTAGGAACGCTCTCTCTCGAAAAAAAAAAGTTGATCATCTAAATAAACTACGGACCATTTTGAAGTCCCGTGAGTGTCCGCCACGTCTTATATTGTCACAATAGAAAAAAAAAGGAGGAAGAACACCATAGGCAATAAATATATACGCGAGTGCCCGCGTCATAAAAAGCGACTACGGAGATAGGTCACCAAAATCCGCAGACCGGGAGAGAATTTAGCATATTTATTTTTTCCTTTTCAAATGTGTATTTGTTGTACCCTCTGCTTATTTGTCGGTGATTAGCGTGGTCTCCAGATTTGTGGGCTTTTTCCTTTTCCCAGCTGGGGTCACGTCCGGGTTATGTACTATATAAAAGACATCAGTGTCTATCCTCACACTTACACCACCCTGGAAGAGTACTTAAGTTGGCTCCAAAAACCATTGGATTCTTCCTATATGCCTTCCTATATGCCTTTTGATTGTGTTGAAAGTGTGTGTGTGTGTGTGTGTGTGTGTGTGTGTGTGTGTGTGTGTGTTCACAGGCTTAAGCAAACAATGTGGTATGGGAGAGCTGTCTCTGAGGCAAAGTGTCAAAACAAAAAGAAAACCCTACTCCACTGAGGAGATGAAACAAGCAGTGACCCTCACTACCAGCTAAGCTGGTTCCAAATCAAAGACTCAAACAAATGTGTAGCCCATACTACCCACCCAGGGTAGAATCGCGGCCTCAGGACTCCAGCTTATCAGCCTCCTCTCAAGACACTGGCTGCACTCTCGGCCCTCTGCGCGAGACACTGGCTGCACTCTCGGCCCTCTGCGCGAGACACTGGCTGCACTCTCGGCCCTCTGCGCGAGACACTGGCTGCACTCTCGGCCCTCTGCGCGAGACACTGGCTGCACTCTCGGCCCTCTGCGCGAGACACTGGCTGCACTCTCGGCCCTCTGCGTGAGACACTGGCTGCACTCTCGGCTCTCTGCGCGAGACACTGGCTGCACTCTCGGCCCCCTGCGCGAGACACTGGCTGCACTCTCGGCCCCCTGCGCGAGACACTGGCTGCACTCTCGGCCCCCTGCGCGAGACACTGGCTGCACTCTCGGCCCCCTGCGCGAGACACTGGCTGCACTCTCAGAGGACACTGGCTGCACTCTCGGCCCTCTGTGCGAGACACTGGCTGCACTCTGCGCGAGACACTGGCTGCACTCTCAGCGAGACACTGGCTGCACTCTCAGCGAGACACTGGCTGCACTCTCAGCGAGACACTGGCTGCACTCTCAGCCCTCTGCGCGAGACACTGGCTGCACTCTCAGCCCTCTGTGCGAGACACTGGCTGCACTCTCAGCCCTCTGTGCGAGACACTGGCTGCACTCTCAGCCCTCTGTGCGAGACACTGGCTGCACTCTCAGCGAGACACTGGCTGCACTCTCAGCGAGACACTGGCTGCAGTGTCAGCGAGACACTGGCTGCACTCTCAGCCCTCTGTGCGAGACACTGGCTGCACTCTCAGCGAGACACTGGCTGCACTCTCAGCGAGACACTGGCTGCAGTGTCAGCGAGACACTGGCTGCACTCTCAGCGAGACACTGGCTGCACTCTCAGCGAGACACTGGCTGCACTCTCAGCCCTCTGCGCGAGACACTGGCTGCACTCTCAGCCCTCTGTGCGAGACACTGGCTGCACTCTCAGCCCTCTGTGCGAGACACTGGCTGCACTCTCAGCGAGACACTGGCTGCACTCTCAGCGAGACACTGGCTGCAGTGTCAGCGAGACACTGGCTGCACTCTCAGCCCTCTGTGCGAGACACTGGCTGCACTCTCAGCGAGACACTGGCTGCACTCTCAGCGAGACACTGGCTGCAGTGTCAGCGAGACACTGGCTGCACTCTCAGCCCTCTGTGCGAGACACTGGCTGCACTCTCAGCCCACCTTCTAAGGCTGAGCCCTCGGGGGTGACGGCGGCGCGCGCGGCACACCAGACACCTCAATCAGGCAGGGCCTAATGGGTTGTGCTATCTTGGCTCACAAAGTGCGGTGGCGCGTCAGCCAGCAGGGAAGACAAGAAATGTGTCTTCCCGTGCGGCGACGCGGTCACGTGGTGTGCTGGGAGCCAATGGCAGCGAAGGCGAGGGGGAAAGTGGGGAGCTCCAAAACGAATCTCTGAAAACAGAGGGAAATCAGGGGATCAGTGCCAGAATAATGCGCTCCGTGTTGGTACAAGACAGATGGCAGAAATTCTGCACTGGATGCTTACGGTGCCGCAGCAACGGAGACAGCTTCGTTCGTTCACGGTCCCTCCCCCGTTTTGGCCACGCCCCCCACTGCTCCCTACCGACCGCGGCTTTAAGCTGTGCGCGCGCCGCCAGAGCGCCAGGCGCGCGTGCAGCAGCCAACACTGGGGCCGTAGCCGCACATCAGACTCTAACCTCAAATCAGACAGCCACAAGACAGTGTGTTCTCGCGTGTTGACTCACGAAGTGCGGTGGCACGTCAGCCAACAGGGGAGACAAGAAAGGCGTCTTCCTGTGCGGCGACGCGGTCACGTGGTGTGCTGGGAGCCAACAGCAGGGCAGATAGTTTGGACCAAAGGGAGCGCAATTAGTGTAGACCAATGGCAGTGTAGCGTTTTGGCCACGCCCGCCCGGCGCACCCTACAGACCGCGGTTTTAAGGTGTGCACATGCCGCCAGGACGCTAGGCGCGTGTGCAGCAGCCAACACCAGGGCGTAGCCTAAAGCCTGCAGTCCAGGTACAGCTGGAGGCGGTTGCTTGTAGAAGTTAACCCCGTGCTGGGAACGGAGCCGACTGTAATCTGCTGACACAGTCCATCACTGACTCGCAGTCAGCAGATAGAATGACGGTGCATAGAATTCTGCCGGCACAATGTGCACTGAAGCGCTGTCTATCTAAGGCCACATGTCGAGATCTACAAGGAGAGCGGGTCCAAGGCAGTGTACTTGGCACGGAGCTGTTCCCTTGGCCCCAATATTCCTCTGTTTTCTTTTACCTTCACTAATAGCATTCCCTGTTCATTTGAGTTATGGATCTGTTCCTCCAGCAGAGTACGGTCAGATAGAAGCACGCGATGTACTGGCCATTCACTAATAGTTACATTATTCTTTATTAATATCAAACATATTGACAACTTAAAATGCTGTGATTTCTTCCTTGAACAACAACTTCATTGTACTGCTGGCTCCCCATGCGGTGAGCGTGCGGTGAGCGTGCGGTGAGCGTGCGCTCCTGTAGTAACATTCTCACCAGATCCCAGGACTTTAACCATTTCAGCACCAGAGAGGCCGCAGCACCAGCGTGTCACAGCCCCTTCGGCACGTCGCAAGCGCGCCGACCAAACAAATTTAAACTAAATGGAAAATCCCAGCTTCTTATCAGTGCGGTGCCACGGAGGCCTGAGACACGGGGGTCTGAGACACGGATGTTAAAGCAGCAAACCAGGATTCATTTGTTTTTTTGTTTTTAATTACAGGACCCTTTACTACCAAAGATACTTCCCTCCGTATGGGGTGTTGGTAGCTCTGCCCCCAAAGAACTGTTTGCCGAACTAAATGGCGGCGTTTTAATGTCCCGTGTGCCAATATAGGAAGCCCTGACGTCATCCGGTGCCCCTTCCTATAGGCCCGCGTGACGAGACTTTGAAACGCCAGAGATACCGGCACAGCTACAGAGATATCTCTGGTAGCAGGGGTCCCCGGAGCCGAAACTAACATAGCTCAGCTCCGGAGCCCCCCTGCTTCAATCCTGTAAAATAAATAAATAAATTAAACCTGTACTGCTGCTTTAAGGATCAGTGAAACGCGCAGCGGCTCAGCGAGCGCTGACCTGCGGACCTGGGAAGGGTCAGGCACCCTGCTCACCTTCTCCAGCGTCTGCACAAACTGATCCACGGGGATGGAGCCGCTGAGCAGCGGTTTGAAGGGCTGGCTCTCCACGCTTTCCTCCGCCGCACGTTTCCTCTTCTTGCTGGTGGGGGGCGGCGCCGGCTTTGGGGGAGGCTAGTGATGGGGGGGGGGGGGGGGAGAGGTGCGTTACATTCACGGCTGCGCTCGTTACAGTAAACATGCCGGGTTTATGCACCAAGCACACGACACAGTTATTTTTTTATACAGGTCTATTACCCGCTGGGGCAGCAAAAGGTGTAATGTTTTACTAGGAGTATGAAGGGTTAAACACTGTTCCCCCTCATAGGAGTTTATAATCACGTTGACCAGGAATAACGATCTCGCAGCAAAAGTAGTCATTTTTATTTCACTTTTGCTCAAAATTACTTTTTCTCCCCCCACCCGCCCCCCCCTGCATAATGAATTGTAACCACCTCTAGGGGACCCCAAATATTTAAATAAATACAACTTTTTTTTTTTTTTTTTGCAGAGGACTTCTGCTTTATGGACAATCTACTCAAAAATACAGTGGGGCCGATTTATCAGTGTCCCGGCTGCAAAACGGGAGCAAAAAATACCTGTACCTATTTAAATCCTGTAAATACAGTACTTGTCCTACAGTGTATTTTGTCGTCCAAATGTCTACATGACAATGTATTTGCCGTCCATGCTGTAGGTTCGACATATGTCTTTTTTCAACCTCATCTATGTATCCAAGGCCAACATCCTCCTGCCTTGTATGAGGTTACTCTCCTGTGGTCGGCCTGTTCTCATTGTGAGATAGGTTCATGTTATATTGCAGCCTTCTCCCTCGAGCACAACCTGCAGTGTGTCTGTAAACAGATCTAGTGGGGGTGAAGGCGTTGCAGCCATTCATCGTCCCCGTTTCTATGGTGCACGGTCTCTGGTCCTTAATCCGTTCGGGGACTGAAAACCGGGGTTAAGAAAGATGGACCTGCAGCTTTCACGTTTTGCACAAAAAAAAAAAAAAAAAGTGACTAAATATACAGTGCAATATATATTTATCAGTACAGACTGCTGCTCTAATGAGGGGACTCCCCTGCTCTCTCTCTAAAGAATACATAAAGCATTCACTGTTTGATGGGTCCAGACCGGATCTCTGACAGCAGGAAAGTGTCACTGTCCCAGGCCAGCCATCCAGCTGCGCAGCACAAGGATGCGATCAGCGAATTCTAGCAGCCTCTGCGGACGTGTCTAATACTAGGTACTAATACTAGGAGGCTTTCTGTGCTGAAGGTGCTGGGTGTCAGTAAATGAAGGAGGTTTATCCAGTGGTCATTACGGATTTGGATGGAACTTCTTTTAAGAAAAAACAAAAGCCAACCCCCCCCCCCCCCATCATGCAGTCTAGGCCGTTACACCGCGACCGGCATTTAATTGCCACTCACTACGCCGCAGAGACATCTTGCCGCCGGCCGCTTCACCGCAAAGTTAAGCTCGTAACCTTAACCCAAAAAAACTTACCCCCGGAGCCCTTGCCCTAAAATCCCCTCATACTAATAAATGCTAACGCACTTACATTAGCGGCGGCGAGATGTCCCGTCCCGCCCAGCACATCATTAGGTTATTATTACACCTTACCTGCAGCACGTGCTTGTTATCTTTCGTATGCAGAACGGCAGTCACAGTCGCCAAGGAAACGCCAGGCTTAATTTCCAAAGGTACCAGCGACTCTGCAAGCTAAACAAAGAGGGACCGGGCTGTATGAGACCAGTTTTAATGAAGGGTGACAAACCGAAATGCAATCAATCTAAAGCAGAGGCGCCCAACTCCGGTCCCCAAACACCCCCCAACAGGCCAGGTTTTCAGGATATCCCAGAGTCAGCACAGGTGGCTCAATCAAAGGCTCAGTCTAAGACTGAACCACCTGTGCTGAAGCAGGGATATCCCGAAAAGCTGACCTGTTGCGGTGGGTTGAACACCCCTGATCTAAAGCACACTTGTAATTCTGTTTCTTCCTGGCTCACGGTGGACGTACCTGGTTCCTTTCTAATAATCCTTCACATCGCTGGGGCATTGCGTGCTTGACCCTTTGTGTGCTGGAGGTACCTTTAATACATGGCACTGCAGGATGCTTTAGCACAGAACGATTAACCCCTTGGCAGACAGCGCTCTGCAACATACTGCAGCAGCAACATGAGATGTCCAAAATTCCCCCCTCCTGTCTCTGTACGTTCCTCCTACACACCAATTAGACTGTAAGCTCCTCGGAGCAGGGACTCCTCTTCCTAAATGTTACGTTTATTTCTGAAGCACTTATTCCCATGACCTGTTATACCATGTTATTTATAGTATTTATTATTTATATGATTACCACATGTATTACTACTGTGAAGCGCTATGTACATCAATGGTGCTATACAAATAAAGACATACAATACAATATCCTTTGCCCTGGCAGCAAAATAGTTACAGAAATGATTAACTGGCCGCTAACAATTTCTAAAATGCAAGCTTGCCCCAATGTTTCAGGACTAATAATCATTGCGATTATATACAGTGGCTCACATTTTAAAAGTGTTCTATATCTCAGAGGCATTGATGCAGCCACCTCTGGGGTGGGACCTACATGTCTGGAGCCGGCCTTGCAGATGAAAGTAACAGAGGGAATAAGGGAGAAAGGAACAGATGGGGTATTACTACCCAGAAGTGCACTTGGACTGGGCAAAAGGCGATAACCGGATTTGTCCAATGACACACATTGTTAGACGCTGTGGCCGAAATGTAACACACAAGTTTGTGTCCTCAAGGTCAAGACCTTAACCACTACACCGCACTTTATTGATCCAAGCAGAAGCATATAAAAAGCCAGTGTCACAGGTCAAGTCCAGAAGTCCAGGAATACCCAGTCTACGGTGAAATGGTAATTAAATCACAGAGGCTTTATTATGTGGAGAAAAAGCAGCGAGGGGCTATTAGACATAGTCCCTCAAAAGAAAGTCATTTGACTACACACCACATGAACTAGCACTTACCTTTTATTTACAGTATTCATAAAACCAGCCATCACTAAGGGGGTTTAGAATAAGTGAGATGGGGCGTATTTCCGGTGACGAGATTAGCGCCGACTTAGAACAGTGTCACGTGGCAAATCAATTATTGTCACAGACGGTCTCTGAAAGGCTCCAGCGATAAACAGAAATGTAGGACAGGGGTGCGCAACTCCAGGCCACCAACAGGTCAGGTTTTCAGGATATCCCTGCTTCAGCACAGGTGGCTCAATCAGAGGCTCAGTCAGAGACTGAGCCTCTGATTGAGCCACGTGTGCTAACGCATGGACCGATTGAACCACCTGTGCTGAAGCCGGGATATCCTGAAAACCTGACCTGTTTGGGGGCAGGGGGGAAGTCTTGAGGGACGGAGTTGAGCACCCCTGATATAGGTGCTAAACCAAGGTATTTTAATAGTAACACAGTGCTGGTGATGTTACCAAAATGAATAATACTATACACCAGCTTAATGATATACCTGTACCCTTCAGGATCACATCAGCGGTTATCTGGTTGGGGATAATCCAATGTGTCCGTCCCCCCCCTACCACCCCCAGAGTCAATGTAGGTAGGGAAGGAGCAAATAGCCCCTCGTTTCTTTTTCTCCTAACATACCACATTCACAGTACTGCACCCACAAAACCAAAACACTTTCCTGAGTATTTGTACCATATAAGGATCGATGCATTAGGAGTGATTGTAGCTGATCACGTTCACTTTTTTCCCAGCAGTTTTATGATGTAACACAGGGGTGTGCAAACTGCGGGACGCGGCGGTTACAGAGTTCACGTGCTCTTTTAATTAAATGCTGGAGGGGATTGGGGGCGGGGGGAGAAGGCCATGCGAGGCACCTGTAACTAAGTTACCTTCTCTCCGATGGCTTCGGCGACACGTTGTCATGGCAATCTGGCGTCAAATGGCGTAGCGGGGTCATGTCACATGAAACCAGCTAGAAGGGGCGCGAGCACTGATGCAGAGTAGGCAGGGGGGCGCAGGGCCAAATGTTTGCGTACCCCTGATGTAACACACGTGTGTTACATGATAAATCCACGATGGCTTAAATTGCATGTAGATATAGCACTCTTACTAAAAATATACTTTAAAATGTTACCACGTGCCACACGCTACTGTTCTATGAGACATCTGTAGTGTCCCTAAATGAAAGAGAAAAGTGCAACGTGAGCTCACACGTGGAACATTTGGTTACACAACTCGTTACCGCCTCATTGCTCACGTGTGGCATAATGTGCCCAAGTATTCCTGGTGAGTGCGGACTTCACAGGACTTCAGGGGTGCTCAACTCCAGTCTTCAAGATCCCCCAACAGGTCAGGTTTTCAGGCTCTCTCTGCTTTAGCGCAAGTGGCTCAATCGGTGCCTCAGTCGAGCACAGCCACCTGTGCTGAAGCAGGCTCTTCAACAGAGCCACCTATGCTAAAAGCAGGTTCTTCGACTGAGCCGCTGATTGAACCACCCGTGCTAAAGCAGGCTCTTCGGCCGAGCCACCTGTGCTGAAGCAGGGATATACTGAAAACCTGAGAACTGGAGTTGGCCACCCCTGCATGACATCCCAATCACACCAATGGCAGACCATGAAAGTTTCTCATCTTCAGCTCATGTGCAAGAGCAAAGACAGGACAATTGTAACTGGTCACTTTGAGTATTATATATTTGTGCTCTTCAACTGCTGGCGTTGTTACAAATCGTCAACACGTCATTACCGCAGCGCTACAGCAAAAAACAATGGTAACGCGCGTTCTCGCACACGGATTGTCATGTGTTATTCTGCATTAACGGGGGGTAATCAAGGCTGATAAAGCTGTACATCTGCAATACAAATGAAGACAACCAAGTACGTGCCCAGAATGATACAGAATCTAGTCAATCAGCACCACTAGTACTATTACATATATGAGCAGAGAGAGTGGGGCACGCAGGTACAAGGGTCTCCCTAAACCCAAGACAGATACACAGATAAGAGAGTACCTGCAGCACTCAAACAGCTGTAACACTAATGGTGATCAAACACAAAGCAATTTAATGTAAAGAGAGCAAACAAGTCTCACAAACAGAGCATACTGCACAGGGAGCTGTCATTATGCAGCTACAGGAGGACAGGTTTGTTTCTAGGGACACCGTTTGCGTAGTGTCGATCTAAGCAAAGCGTTTATCAGGCCTGTCAGCCCGGCTTTTCATTCCTGCAAGTTCAGCATACAGCGCCTTAAATTAGACAAGTATTAAGATTTACCTCCCTACTAATGCCATAAAATACCTCGCAATTTGCATTACCGACGTCCAAGATGATTATCTGCTAGGAATGTATACAATCGTTATGCAAGATTAAGCACAGATAAAAATGCCATTAGGAAGCTTAGAATATTTCATTAATGGGGTCAAGTAAAAAATAAAGAAAAAAAAAGGGAATACACTCCAAAGAACGCAGAAAATCAGCCACTCTTCAAAGTATCACACGCACACAGCCCCTGCAAGCTCAGAACCCAAATCCACCATCATATATATTGTGTCCACAAAAGTGCTACTGCGATTGTGACCATGTATAAAACAAAAAGACACAAAGACCCAGTGCTACATCTAACCTGACAAATTATATCGTTTAATAATTATCTGTAAAATCTTCTCATAAGCAACGTTTAGTTCAATTCTTTGGCCAGCAGTGTTAGGACTGGAGCTGAGCCCCCCTGCCTTCGAAAACTCACAAGACAACTTCTACCGGTTTTTACTGCTGAAGCTCAAATTAAAAAAAATGATAATAAGAAAATGAACATTACTAGGTTCTGCTGGGTAGAATCGTGATGTTGAATCAGCTGAAAAATGATAAACGAGGCATTAGGTGGTAATTACACACATTGGGATGTGTTCATAAATGTAAGCAATGTAGAAAGACTAATTATTCCGTTTCATAATGTAAGGGGGAAAAAGGATGTAATAATTACATATGTAACACCCTCTCCCCCCCTCTGCATGTTACGTGTGTACCGGTGCTGTGCAGCTCACCTGCTGTAGGTCAGGAAGCCTGAGTCTCCATGGATGGTAGCGGGAGTAGCAACGGGACAGGCTGGTGATCCATCAGTGCAGCGCCCCTCTCCTGTAGGGTAGCTGCAAGAGGCAGATAGTATCCCCTGCAGCAGGGGGGCGCGGCGGTTGGAGAGCCCTCACGCTCTTCCCCCCCGAGGCATGTCAATTAAATGCCGGGGGAGGCGCGAGGCCTCTGCAACTTCCCTTACCTGCTCTGAGCCGGCTCTTCAGTGACGCGTCGCCACGACAACGCGTCGCATGATGTCGTGACGTCATATGACGCGTGGAGCCCGAGAGCAGGCAAGGAGGGGGGAAGGGGGCGCAGGCAAGGGGGAGCGAAATGAAAAGTTAGCGCACCCCTGCCCATTAGGAACCACCCCAGGCACGACACTCCCATCCAGCCTGCACCTGGCTGTGGCAACTAATTATCAAGTGTGCCAACGGACCCACCTCCTGGCCCAGGTGAAAGGGATTTCACCCCAGCACTGCCTGCACTTACCAGGGCTTACATGCTAGGGCTGGACAGCACATATGCAGGGGCAGTAGGCTACACATACATAAGTCATAAGGGGCCTATTTTAGTAGAGGTGTGACAAACCGCTTCTAAAGTGCCCTTTAAGGATCAGATTGGCATGCTTTGCTATTCTGTCAGCCCTTCTCGCATGTCCAATCCATTTATTTTTTTTTAGAATAAGTTTCACTCCGGCTCTCCTAATCCACTTAATTTGTCAAAAAAAAAAAGCCTCCAACTCACATTTATTTATTTATAACGAAAACTGCTATTCTAGTAGCTGCGCTATGCAAACCGCTTCTAAAAACATTGCATTTTTTTCTCTGCCACCTCAAGAATGGCGAGATTGGATGTAACTCCCAGTGCCAGAGCCTGAAATGTGGGTTTGGCTGAGAGAGCAAAGCCCATACCAGCAAGTCAGACTGGGGACGGCGTGACCACCACCTCAGGTCACTCCGCTTCTAAAGCGCGCACAATCCGGGCGGACTGGCTGTTAAACCGTGCCGTGCGTCACTTTTTTAGAAGCGGTTTAGAAGAAGAGGTTTCCAATAGAAAATGTTTTCCCCCCCCCCCCTCACATTTCTACTAGAGACATCACCGTCATGTTGTACATTCAGGTTAATGAAAAAAAATGTATACACAAAATCAGCAGCAGGACATCCAGTGCGAACAAAACTTCATCAATGGAAAGGGGCAACACTGGGAGACCAAGAAGCAATAATGTGCAGCCCAGAGTGACAGCCCGTCAGGATATACCAATTACTTGATGTCAAACTGGTTATCGAGCGTGAGATGTACTTATCCCCTCCCCCCCCCCCGCTGCGTTTTGCAACCCTCTCTGGGGATATTTAACAATGCCTGTGAGTTATTACGGTAACATATTGACTAGGGAAGCATGAGGAGTTCAAGTTGTATCTGTTTGTATTTACAGTACGTTTGCTGAGGAAGCATATATTGGTATGAAGTACAGAAGAAGACATCCTGAACTCCGTTGTGAAGGAGGCAGTTTGGCAGCAAACAGCGCTAAGCTGCTCTTCATAGGAGTATGGAGCATGTTGTGCCCTGGCTCCACGTTAAAAAAAAGATCAATTTATTGGCTGCTGTAGGCTTCTGCAATAGGTTAATATCTCCTGCACTGCTAGGTCCCAGGTGGTAAATGAAAGATGGTTCGACTTCACTGGACCACTCTGGTTTAGACAAGAGTAAAAGATTATAACGGTGCTCGTCTCCGATAGGAAGCAGACCCGCAGGGCTGAGTTAGGGGCATAAGATTACCGGCCACGGGACAGAGTCCTGTGCGAGTAGTCGTGATCCAGGCAGAGGTCAAGGCAGGCAGCAAAGGTGCAAGTCCGGATACAGGCTGGGGTCAAGGCAGGCGGCACAGGAGCCGCGGTCGGGGTCACAGGCTGGGGTCAGAAACAGGGAATCCAAAGAACAGGGAGGGATCAGGAACAGGGCAGGCTCAGGGACAAGAACTCAAGGGGGCCAGGAGCACACAGAAAAACATACTATGCTCAGGCAGGGGCTGGGAGTCACTGACTGCTATTTAGGCCCTGGAACAGGTGCAGCCAATAACCAAGTTCAGGAAGAGGCTTGCCAGGAACCAAGATGGCCACCATAGCCATGTAAGGGCAAGTTCCAGCAAAACCCTGGAATGGAACCCTTACAAAGATAGTATAGCCTGGGTCCCCCTAGTCCCCTGTTTGTCCCCTTACCTTTCCATAGGCAGCAAAGCCTGGGGAGAGTGCGGGGGGGATTTAATCTTTGAGGGCCTGGTCACATGATCTTCCCCATAGAACTTTGCATCTTTGGTCCTCTTCTGCTGCACGGACAGCCATTTAGTGAACCCCCAAACAGAATCTTTGCCAAAATCGATCATAGGAGAACGGATTGAACGGCAACTTAGCTAATTACTGATCATTGTATGGATTGTATTGATGCACATTTCAAAGGGGAAAAAAACAAAAAACGGCTGCTTGGACTGTGCTGCTTTTTAATGAGTTTGAAAGCATCCTTTGATTTCTATAGCCGGTTTTAACCCACCTCCCCAGCAGTGCAAGATCTTTGCAACACTTTCCTGTTTGGGATAATTTGTTGCCAATATTCCCAGCAGTTTGAGCTGCAAACTGTAACAACAGATAATGTTACCGTAGTAATATAAGGATACATTGTAGCTGCTGAGGTACACAGACTGAAGCAGCCATTACGTTAGTCACACAATCAGAATTGTTATAGATTTATAACAGGAGCACCAAACGCTTGCCATCTCAGGTAAGAATGTACAATTATAAATTGGCACATGCTATACATTCATACATACATACAAAAAGGCATGTACAGTAGTATTGCTGCTTTAATTTGATCAGGTTGGATTCATACCAAAGAGACAGACACCGGACAACACTAGGAGAGCAATAAAACTACAATCCTAAACACGACAGCACTATTTGTAACCTTAAAAAACGTGGAAAGGGCATTTGACAGATCAAATTGTAAGTACTTATTCCAGCAAGACTGCCCACTGTCCCCCTTACTTTTTGCCGTATGCACTGAACCTCTAGCTGAAGCCATCAGAAAAGAACCAAATATCTTTTGTATCTCCATAGACCAACAAGGTAAAACCTCTCTGATCATATCATGTGTACCATCTCCAAACCTCTGATTTATCTCCCAAACCTATACAATATTGTAAACAAATTTGGTTCCTTTTCAGGATAAAAAATTAATAGCAATAAATCAGAAGCATTAAATATCTCCCTCTCCACACAGTTAAATACATATAGTATATATCTCTTCATTTTGATTTTAAATGGGGGGGAAAAAAAATGAAATCTCTCCTATTTAGAAATTCAATTAACCGATACCTTTTATACTTGAGAGAGAGAATTCTAGGAAACGTCCCCTTTATTTAATAATTCTGCATTCGAAATAGGACTAAAAGTAAAAAAAGACTTTGCTCCGTGGCATCAGCAAGGCTATCAAAGCATCAAAAATATTATTAGGTTCTCAAATAAAACCTTTTGACTACAGCAAAGAAAATTCAGCAGCCCTCTCTAAGGGAGTACTTTCTATATCTCCAATCCCAACACTGTGTTAATTGCCTATATTCTTCTCCACTGCACAATTCCAAGACTTACTTCCACCTTATCTGCATCTCTTATTCCTTGAATAAATCTTTAGATTAAAGTGACATTACTCTCAGTAGAGAACGCAACCAAAGATAATGACAAGAATAAGAAAACTGCAAACTGGGGAGCCCAGGATTTTTCAAGGGGGGGTGGAGGCGGTTGAAGAGGCCCCGCGCTCTTCCCCGAGGCATTTCCATTAAATTCCTGGGGACCGCGCGAGGCCTCTGCAACCTCAACCTCACCAAGATTCGGCCGGCTTCTGGTCACGTCGCCATGACAACGCAGCGTCAAATGACGCTGCGGGGGGACACGTGACGTGACATCATGGTAACGCGCGTCAAAACAAACATTTTCCCTCCCAGCCATAAATGTCCCACGAGGTTGATGAGTGGGAGTTAAAGACACACCCAGACAAGGTGGGGCTCATCTTTGCGACAGAGGCAAAGTTTGAGCCTAAAAACCATGCATTTGGGATATCACATTAGAATTCAACATAGAGGGGTGTTTATGCAAATAACACGTGTCTGCTATTATCTCAACTTGAAGCCCTCTTTCGAGGAATTTGTCATGTGGTATCGTATCTAAGGTTTTCTGTTCTTATCACGTTATTTTCTGAAAACGGTCTGCACTATTATATTGGAAGTCTTTGTAAACGTTCGTTTTCTGTAACTAAGCACTGTATGACTTTTCGTATATTAAAGCTAAAATATAATAAGTACTATTTTGGGGCTCGAATTGCACCTAGTACCTTTTATAAGAGGTTAACCCGCATTTTGACACATTTTGCTACATTGGTTTTTTGTGTGGATTACATATTTCCCCAGTAAATGACACCAAGGACGTAAGACCATAAAGTATTCTTGGTGGTGGCAGCGTATGGAGGAATAGTGTGACGGTTCTTGGGAGATCTTGCTCATTTCGAGGCCCTTCCAGGGAGGTAAGCGAGCCAACAGGATAGCAAGAGGCATTAACCCTTTACATACACAAATCACATGCTCACCAGGTGTGCCGTACGCGACACCCCACATTTCTATTCATATGTTTTTATTATTTATTTTGATTTATTACTCATCTTTCATGCCAAGACCTGCTCTATTGTAAGAAGCCAATAAATTACTCCTGTATCAGATGTGGAAGACCTGCAACACTTACCGTTCCTTCCGCCTCCCTTTTCTTTATTCTATAACCCCCTTCCTGCTTCTACTTTATTGAAATGTAAAATGTTATATGAAGAAAAAATAATAATAATAAAAAATAAAAGATATAGCAAACTACTAGATTTGGGCCGAAGATCTGAAAGGAAAGAGTTTGTACAAGTGTATTTCTGGAGACGGTGAATGGGACTACACATGTTGCCCAACTTCTGGATGCCGCTACCAAACCCAAGAAAGGAGCCCTCACCGGGTCAGAACCGGCCCGAGCTTGTAACTCACCTCTGGCATGATTTCGATTTTCTCGTAGCGTCTCTTGAAGGGCAGAGTGAGCACCTCGGCTCTGCGGTAGGACATGGGGGGAGGCTGGCAATCTATCACCAGATCATTGCGGTGAGACTGGGCGGGCGGGGGCTGAGTGTACTGCTCCGGACAAACCACGTGAAGGGGCTGCAGGGGGGGGGGGGGGTAACAGAAAAAAAAAGAGAACAGCAGGAATGAGCTTATAGGGATCCATGTTAATGTGAACGAGAAGCAAGACAAAGTGACACAATGAGAGCTCATTTAGATGTCATTGCCCAGAATCCTTTGCTGCAGTGGAAGCGCAGTATGCTGTGCGATAATGGGGTATGGCAGGTTTGTGGGCCCGGTCCGAGATATGTGAATATGTTTAAAAGTGTTCTTTGTCCTTGCTGTGAGAAAATAAATCTTGTTAACCACGGTGCTGCCAGAGGGCTCAGGTCCCTATGGCGGGCAAACGGGTTAATGTAAACCAAGCCTGTCCAACTCCAGTCCTCGAGGGCCGCAAACAGGCCAGGTTTTCAGGATATCCCTACTTCAGCACAGCTGAACTGACTGAGCCACTAATTGAGCTAGCTGTGCTGAAGTAGGGATATCCTGAAAACCTAGCCTGTTGCCGGCCCTCGGGGACTGGAGTTAGACAGGCCTGATGTAAACCAAAACATTTTGTTCTCTCATCATCCTCCGCTGCACTGTCCGCCTTTTTAATGCTATTAGGCCAGTGCTGCACAGCCTAAACCATAAACAAGGTCACTGGTGCCGGACCTTCACATACCCAAAACAGCCTTTTGTACCCCATTATCAAAAATGGAAAAGAAAATAGCTAATTCAAAGGAACAATAAACCAATAAGAAAATAGCAATGTGCGGGCGCAGGGGTGTACGGGACGCGACAGCAGCTTCCCCGACTGAGGTGTTTGCTTCATTCCTTTTTCATGATCTCTTATATACTTATCGCTCAATCCCTACGAAAATGTGCACCATTGTAGGTCTGTGATGTAGAGTAACACTATACAAGAAGCACAGTGTAGACCGTCAACTGATGTTCACTAAATTGATGTCACTGTATTATGTCAACAATGATGAGGTTGCACTGCGGGAGGTTCGTGTTCATTAAACGAGAAGTTTTTCCTTCGTTGCTCGTAAATGCGTTACACTGTTGTAATGTAACCGGAAACACTAAGATTACTATAAAGTTTCAGTTCAAACGGTGTGTTCAAAATGTCCTTCTTCTGAAACGCGCGTCCGAAGAGAACGCCGCTGTCTGACTGCATCACGGAGAACGCGCTGATCCAGCGGCTCCCGCTCCTGAACGATACGTTGTTTTACGAATGAGTTTCTTCTGTCCTCCTAGCGACCGTCCTTTATCACAGGGGTCCCCAACTCCAGTCCTCAGGGGCCACCAACAGGTCAGGTTTTCAGGCTATCCCGGCTTCAGCACAGGTGGCTCAGTCATTGACTGAGCCGCTGACTGAGCCACCTGTGCTGATGCCGGGATATCCTGAAAACCTGACCTGTTGGTGGGCCTTGAGGACTGGAGTTGAGGACCCCTGCTTTATCGGGAAACATTTTGTGCCAGCGTTTTGGACCAGAATACTTGCCGTCTCAAGAACTTTATAAACGTGCTTATCTTCTCCGCTAAACGCCATTTTGTAACCATGCACTTGATGAGGTCATCACGCGGTCACCAATTCCAAATAATATTTATTAGATTATCAAATAATTCTTAAAAATGGAATAATGTACCGACAGACCGATAATGGCTTCATTACAATGTAGTGATTTTTCTGCAAGATATGACGAAAAATAAAAGGGTTCTGGTTATTTCTGAACAGTGTGGCTGTCGCAACTAGTAAATGTCACTGGTTCTTTCCCCCTTTGCTGACATGTAACCTCCTCCTCATATCACAGCGCTCAGTTTAACCACTACGGCTTTGTAGCATCGAATAAAAATCGTTTGTGTGAAAAAAAATGTGCATACATTATTTGTAATTCAACAACTTGTGAGATTATTGCTCGGGGTGAATACGTCTGCAGACCACTGTTTGCATGTATGCATATATCTACATAACAAAAAGCAGAAGCACATGCCACATAGCGCAATGCCATTTATGACATATAGTGGTTGTTGAAACCATAAAACGCGCACAAATGTAGGTGATAAAAATCGCAGTGTGAATAACCTGATCACAGGGGGAGGCGGACGTGTTTGAAACCGGAATCCCGAGACACAGGTGGGAGAGCAGGGTGGCAAGACACCAGCGGAGTCCGGTGACCCCAGCGGAGGTCAAACCAGATGGACGAACAAGTGGGAGGAAATCAGGACCCGCCGCAGGACATGGCTGTACGCCGTGGAGGGAATCCACAACTGTGTATACAGACGCTGGCAAATGCAAGCCAGCAAACAGCCTGCAGCTCTGTTCAGTCCGCGTAACAGGGGAGGAGCTAGCCGCAGCGTGTGGCGCCGTCGTGGCTAGAGGAGCAAGTCCAATAGAAGAAACCCTGCGCGTTTCGTCGCAACGGTAGCGGCTTCCTCTGGGGATGACATTTTAGTGGTGTGTGAAAGACTATATATAAGCACCGTACACACCTGCCCCTAATTGATGATCACAACGATTAGGTGAAAAAGGCAATCCACTACTGATAATAAAATACGTCAAAGGCTGTAGGGATGTGTAAATACTATAAATTGTGAATTAGGGTAAATTTGCACATTTTCAGTGAAAAATGACCGGGGTATTATAAACTGATGTGTAAGGTCATGTTGCTCATGTGATCTGCGTTTTAAAAAGAAAATTAACTGAAATTTGGTAAACACGGTAAAGTTCCGCTGGTTACGTTGAAATAAATAAATAAATAAATGTGCTACATTTCGCCTTTTTCTTTTAAACAAAAAACCATCCCACTTAATTTTTGCCCATTTCTGTTAATTTTGCATGAAAAATATAAATTAACAAAAATTTTTCAAAAACCGGACTCTGGACAGTTCCCACGTCTCCAAAGAGGAGTTATAAGGAGAAGTTTAAAAATAAAAAATAGGGTGTTGAATGTACTCACAGTACGTAGTATTTCAATACCTGGGAATCTTTTTAGGCTTTGCTGGGTCAATAAAAGTTATCAGAATACCTGCTTTTTATTGAATTTCCAAGGCTATATTTTACATGCAATAAGGTTCAATTAACGCTTCTAATCCCTTCTGGCAAAAACGTTTTAGGAGTTTTAGGAGAGAGTTGATACTTGAAGGCCTCAGCCCTGATTGGGAAGGATGCAGGACTTCCAGGGGGTCCGCACACCTGATCCGTTCACCCAACTGTGGCATGTCCTACTATTATACTATTTGTACTTATACTTGTTTTTCTATTTTATGACTTCGAGACGAACTCCCCTGACGCTTTGAAAATGTCCTACAGTGGCACAGCTGCAGAAAAGGATTCTGGGTAATGTACACCATAACCTCATACGCAGACCTTTACACGTAACATTATTTGCGCTGGAGGACGCGCCGCTGGTCTCACCTGAACTTCTTTAAGCAGCTTTGTCACCTGAATGAAATTCAGCCGAGTGTCAATGGGACAGTAGACACATTTCATAGCCAGCGGCTGGTAAGGCGCCAGTGCATCCAGATAGGAGAAATCGGGCTCTAAATGGGGAGGGAAGGCCACAGTTCAGGGATGTCCAATGTTAGAGGAGTAAATTCATACAGCTGTCAAAGTAACAAAGTAACACACATCTGGATTGTGCCCTTGACCGCTCCTTTTTGACCCACCAGTGAATTAAAGGAGCAGTGAAAGTTCTGCAGAGCTAAGGGTGTGTGCAAACTGGGGGGCGCAACATTTTCTGAGGGGGTGGAGGGGTGCGGCGCTTACAGAGGCCCCCACGCTCTTCCCCACAACATTCAAATGAAATGCCGGGGTAGCGTGCGAGGCCTTCAAATCCCTTCTCGTCTCCGGTGACTTCAGGAGACGCGTCGCCATTTACCGCCGCGGGGTCACGACATCACATGACGTTATGACGTCAGAAAACGCCGGAAAAAGAGGTAAGGGAGGCGAGTGGTGGGGGGGGGGGGGGGTGCTAGCAGGGGGGGAAGGGGGAGAGCAGGCAGGGGACACAGACAAATAAAAGTTTGCACACCCCTGCTGTAGAGTACAGTAGGGAGAACACTGTCAAAATATGGACCTCTCCCCCATCTTCCTTCATGTCAACTAATTTGCTACTCTACGTGTGTGTACTGCTGCTTCTTCTGGTTGCTTTTAATGTCCCACCCTGTGGTGGGATGTGGAAGAGAGGTTTTTAACACCCGTTTCTTCTGTTTTTGTTGCTGATTTTTTTACACTACTGCAGGTGTGCTTATTTGTGTGTTTTGAATTGTTACACTGAGACACACGGATTCCTAAATCACTATCTGCCAGAGAGACTAGCAACACGTTAGGGCAAGAAATTAACCCATCATACAAAAGTATTACTAAACAACAAGAGACAAAAATACTCAATGCTACAGCCAATGTGACAAAATACATAGTTAAATACTTCAGTGTTAGTATTCTCATGAGTAAGGGTCATTTAGTTAAAACCCTTTGGGCAAAGCGTTATACGCCTGCAGCCACATCATGGCATGACCAGTACGCAGGTCCTAACACTACCTGTGACTATTCTCATTTACCTCTGCAGTGGAGGGAGAAAGGCCTTAATAGACCTGTCCTGCACAGGAACAGGGAAACACCTGCTACTTAAAAAGTGGGGTGGGGTGAGCATCAGTCTGCCCACAGCCCCGCAGCGAGAGGGATTAGGCTGCGGTCCCAGTCACTGCTACAGCGCACACCTCGGCGTGCGCTGTGCGTGTGAGCACCGCCCCTCAATGGGGCTGGGCCCAGTACTCACCTTCCCGCTGAAGGTGCAGCCGCGCTGTACTGCCAGTTTTTTTTTTTAACTCAATGGGATTGAGTTCAGAACTGGCGACGGGGGCGTGGCCACGCCCCCGCCGGTGGTTCACCCAATGAGGGCGAACCAGCCGCGTGAGGTCATGACCACGCCCCCGCAAAACCACGACCACGCCCCCTCCCGTCACAATCTCCCTCTCTCCCTAAAGACCGCAGATCGCGGGTAGCGCTGTGCACGCGTCGCGCCCCCCCTCCCCCGCCGGGCGCGTGTCACAGTGATCACTGGGACCGCAGCCTTAGCAGGTGGAGCAGCAGACGCAACACGTGCCAAGCGGATCACGCTGACATGAAATAATGCTGCGTACCGGTGAATATAACCGTGTTGAGGCTGGACTTCCCCCACAATTCCATGAAGTGCACCACATCTCCGAACCGCAGGGTGGGGTGTCCTGTGAACACCACGCAGGGCTGTTTGAAGTCGTTGCTGAAGTCTCCGTGTATGCTGGGATAATGCTTCAGTTTGTTGGTCTGGATTAGCTGGAATAGAAGGGGCATTTTCATATTACATGGCATGCAAGCCATTCCCGGACGTTGCCAGCGGCAATCTGAATATGGACGGGGCAACTAAGATAATCTGCCCAACTTTAATCGTTTCCCCCCCCATTAAGTCGGATTACAAACATTTCCCATTCTTTCAGAAGAAATAACAAATATTTGTGCTCTGAGGATCCATCACCAACATTTAACCGATGCAACATACCACTGCCTTTGGTTCACTTGGTTAATATTTGGGACTTCACCATTCCGACTGACACTTTAATTACCAAGTGCGTCAACATGCTGCTTTGCGGCAACATTGGATAGAGTCACTGCCCACTTTACATGACCTATAGAGCAGTACAGTAGGGGCACTATGATGAGAGAGGTTGAGCAGTACAGTAGGGGCTCTGATGGAGAGGTTGAGCAAAACAGTAAGGGCTCTATGATATGAGATAGGTTGGGCAGTACAGTAGGGGCTCTATGATGGAGAGGTTGAGCAGTACAGTAGGGGCTCTATGATGAGAGAGGTTGAGCAGTACAGTAGGGGCTCTATGATGAGAAAGGTTGAGCAGCACAGTAGGGGCTCTATGATGGAGAGGTTGGGCAGTACAGTAGGGGCTCTATGATGGAGAGGTTGGGCAGTACAGTAGGGGCTCTATGATGGAGAGGTTGAGTAGTACAGTAGGGGCTCTATGATGATAGCGGTTGAGCAGTACAGTAGGGGCTCTATGATATGAGAGAGGTTGAGCAGTACAGTAGGGGCTCTATGATGAGAGAGGTTGAGCAGTACAGTAGGGGCTCTATGATGAGTTGAGCAGTACAGTAGGGGCTCTATGATGAGAGTTGAGCAGTACAGTAGGGGCTCTATGATGAAAGATTGAGCAGTACAGTGGGGGCTCTATGATGAGAGGTTGAGCAGCACAGTAGGGGCTCTATGATGAGAGAGGTTGAGCAGTACAGTAGGGGCTCTATGTTGAGAGAGGTTGAGCAGTACAGTAGGGGCTCTATGATATGAGAGACGTTGAGCAGTACAGTAGGGGCTCTGATATGAGAGAGGTTGAGCAGTACAGTAGGAGCTCTATGATGAGAGAGGTTGAGCAGTACAGTATGGGCTCTATGATGAGAGGTTGAGCAGTACAGTAGGGGCTCAATGATGAGAGGTTGAGCAGTACAGTTGGGGCTCTTTGATGAGAGCGTTGAGCAGTACAGTAGGGGCTCTATGATGAGAGAGGTTGAGCAGTACAGTAGGGGCTCTATAATGAGAGGTTGAGCAGTACAGTAGGGGCTCTATGATGAGAGAGGTTGAGCAGTACAGTAGGGGCTCTATGATGAGAGAGGTTGAGCAGTACAGTGGGGGCTCTATGATGAGAGAGGTTGAGCAGTACAGTAGGGGCTCTATGATGAGAGAGGTTGAGCAGTACAGTGGGGGCTCTATGATGAGAGAGGTTGAGCAGTACAGTGGGGGCTCTATGATGAGAGAGGTTGAGCAGTACAGTAGGGGCTCTATGATATGAGAGAGGTTGAGCAGTACAGTAGGGGCTCTATGATATGAGAGAGGTTGAGCAGTACAGTAGGGGCTCTATGATATGAGAGAGTATGAGCAGCACAGTAGGGGCTCTATGATGGAGAGGTTGAGCAGTACAGTATGGGCTCTATGATGAGGAGATTGCGCAGTACAGTAGGGGCTCTATGATGAGGTTGAGCAGTACAGTAGGGGCTCTATGATGGAGAGGTTGAGCAGTACAGTAGGGGCTCTATGATGGAGAGGTTGAGCAGTACAGTAGGGGCTCTATGATGAGAGAGGTTGAGCAGTACAGTGGGGGGCTCTATGATGAGAGAGGTTGAGCAGTACAGTTGGGGCTCTATGATGAGGAGGTTGCGCAGTACAGTAGGGGCCCTATGATGAGGAGGTTGAGCAGTACAGTTGGGGCTCTATGATGAGGAGGTTGCGCAGTACAGTAGGGGCTCTATGATGAGGAGGTTGAGCAGTACAGTAGGGGCTATATGATATGAGAGAGGTTGAGTAGCACAGTAGGGGCTCTATGATGGAGAGGTTGAGCAGTACAGTAGGGGCTCTATGATGAGAGAGGTTGAGCAGTACAGTGGGGGGCTCTATGATGAGAGAGGTTGAGCAGTACAGTGGGGGGCTCTATGATGAAAGAAGTTGAGCAGTAGAGTAGGGGCTCTATGATATGAGAGAGGTTGAGCAGTACAGTGGGGGCTCTATGATGAGAGGTTGAGCAATACAGTAGGGGCTCTATGATGAGAGAGGTTGAGCAGTACAGTGGGGGCTCTATGATGAGAGAGATTGAGCAGTACAGTAGGGGCTCTATGATGAGAGAGGTTGAGCAGTACAGTGGGGGCTCTATGATGAGAGAGGTTGAGCAGTACAGTTTGGAAAACTTGGATGACATTTGAGATTCCAGTATCCTTCAATGCAAGGGGGGCTTCACTCCAGTTCTCAAGCCCCCAACAGGGCAGGTTTTCAGGTCAAGGCTCAAATGGAATTTCACATTTTATCCAAGAGACAGTTGTAGATTGTGACTAGCTCACATTGACCCAACAGGCCTGGTTTTCAGGATATCCCTGCTTCAGCACAGGTGGCTCAGAGGCTCAGTCTTCGACCAAGCCACTGATTGATCCACCTGTGCTAAAGCAGGGACCAAATGAGCCACCTGTGCTGAAGCAGGGATATCCCGAAACCCTGACCTGTTGGGTCAATGTGAGCTAATCACAATCTACTACTATCTCTAGGATAAAATGTGAAATGCCATTTGAGCCTTGACCGTTGCGATCGTCTCACTTCCCCGACATGTTCTCTTTGGGGTTTCTTCCACGGTTTATTTTTGGTTGTCTTATAACAACTAAAAGGTCGCACAAGACTGTTTTTCCCCCATACAGTTTAGCCTTCCCCCTCCCCCCCGCTCCCAATGTACTGTATCTGTTTACTTCCGATACGTTTGTACTTCCTTATTAAATCCTGCCCATGGTATCAGCCTTGTTTGGTAATGTATGTAAAGGGGATGCTGGGACCCTGCCTGGATTACAGACACCGTGAATCCGATGTCATTGCAAAGTCATGCAATAGCTGGGACTGTCCTACCTCAGCGTGAGGAAAAGGAGGCTCCGGGAGGTACACCTTCGTCTGCTTATTATGACAGAGCCTGGAGGGGAAAAGGGAAACAGGTAGCAGATCTTTCTTTTAGGCACCTCTGATGCCACCTGGTGCTGGACCACATGTATTACACCAGTGGTGCTCAACTCCAGTCCTCAAGCCCCCCCTCCCCCCGACAGGTCAGGTTATCAGGATATCCCAGTTTCTTCGACAGCCACCTGTGCTGAAGCCGGGATATCCTGAAAAGCCGGGATATGTTGACAAGCAGACCTGTTGTTGGCCCTTGTGGCCTGTAGTTGGCCGCCCCTGCTGTAGCACTTACCACTCTGCGAAGATCTGGGAGAATTCGAGGGAGCTGTTGGCCACCGGGGAGATGAAGTAGAAGGGGACGCTGGAGAGTCCTGCGGAGTCGATATACTGATACAGGCACTCCAGGAGGTCGTAGATCACACCGGACGGATAGCATGGCACGAGCACGTTGCCACCACTGCGTATAGTGATAGCTGGTCAGAGAAAAGGAGACGTAGTGAGTAAAGATGAACAAGCAGAGCCTACATGCTTTATAATGGCAGGTGGCACTGTGATTCCGTCAGCTCAAGGGATACTCATTTTATTCACTGGTAATGTCCTTGGGTGAAAAGAAATTGTCACCAGAAAAACCTTTGCCAAAAAAGGCGATCATTAGTGCCATACAAGTACAGTCACCTGAACATTGCATAGCGCATACAACACATGCTGCCGCGGTTATCCTGCTGCATTCATACCTATCCGGGAACAAAGGCAGCAGCTGCAGCATTCCAGTTGCAAAGATGAGAGCGGAGCTAGAACACAGTAGTTGGATGCCTGCTTCTCTGGCACGGAGGGATTTTGGCTGATCTGCAATTACCTACCTAGGTTACTACAGAATTCCCCCACCATACCATCTGGATTAGCGGTGGGTATCTGGGTAAGACCTGTAAGGATGAGGACATCGCTGTTCTTGAGAGACGTTTGGTCCATTGGCTAAAACAGATCAGATTAATTTTTTTTTAAAAAGCATAAAAATGGTCCATTTAAAAATGTTCTCACAATTCCAGTTATGTCTGGGCTGCTAACACACACACACACACACGCTAGTTTAAAAAGGTGTATACGTGTACTATGTATCTGCCACAAAGATACCTAATATTCTAACAAGTGAATAGAATATGAGGGGCAGCCTGAAATATGGCTCTGACCACCCGGTCAGAGAAAGTGCTAGAGGTGAAAGAAGATATATCTCTGGCGCCTATATTGTACCATGCATGGGTACAATGAACAGATCATAAAAATGTATATATAACCAAATATGTATATTGAACAGATCATAAAAATGTATATATAACCAAATATGTATATTTGGTTATATATACATTTTTATGATCTGTTCATTGTACCCATGCATGGTACATTATAGGCGCCAGAGATATATCTTCTTTCACCTGTATGTACATGTACACACACACACACACACGTGTGTATGTACACACATACTAATTAGTGTGTGTATGTACACACACACACACACACACGTGTAGCCATAGGCAAAGCACTGGAAGGAAGGCATTTAGACCCAGCACCTTCCTACGGCCGTACCCTTTGTCCTCGTACGTACGTACGTACGTACGTACGTACGTACAGCTTACTTAGCACTTTACAAAAGACAATACATTACAGGGAATTATAATATAACACATCAGATCAGACAATAGGAAAGGAAATTCCAGCCCCGAAAAGCTTACAATCTAAGTGGTTTGATGGGAAAGTTACAGAGACAGCAGGTGAGGGAATAAGTGCAGTTGTTGGTAGGTGGAACTGTGGGTGTGGAACAGTAGCCATGAGTCCAGGCTATTGGAGAGCTTCATGTAAGAGGTGCCTTTTAAGGTTCGACTTAAAGGTGCTTGGCATATGCCGAGTGTGAGGGAGTTGCACAGGAAAAGGGTACTGGGGGGAAAAAGGTTTAAGGCGCGAGAGAGCAGTCGAGGCAAAAGGGGTGGAAAGAAGACAGTTGTGGGTAGAACGCAGAAGCCGAACAGGGGCATAACGAGAGATCAAAGTTGATATGTAGGAAGGAGCAGATGAGTGGAGTGGCCTTAAAAGGTAAAGAGGAGAACTTAGTGGGTGAAACTTGATGGGAAGCCATGAGAGGGATTTAAGGAGATAAGCAGAGACTGTTCTAGGAGAATGTGAAATTATTCTAGCAGCAGAATTTTGGATTGATTGCCGGGAAGAAAGCTCTGTGGCAGGGAGGCCTGTTAGCAGCACGTTACAATAATGCAGGCGGGAGAGGATTAGGGCATGCGTTAGAGTTTTAGCAGGAGCGGGACTGAGGCAAGAGCGGATCTTAGCAATATTACGGAGGAAGAAGCAACACATTTTAGCCATGCCGTGAATGTGAATGGAGAAGAAAAGGGGAGAGTCGATGTCAAGCCTACGCATTATGCTTTGGCGACAGGATAGCTGATAGAACCGTTTATAGTGATGGAAAAAGGTGATATTGGGCCAGGTTTAGGGGGAAACATGAACGAGCTCAGTTTTAGCCATATTAAGCCAGGAGGCCATCAGAGACTTGGGAGTGGATTGCAGGTGTGGGGGAGAGGGTAGAAAGATATACAGGCATACCCTGCTCTAAGGACACTCACTTTAAGTACACTCGCGAGTAAGTACATATCGCTCAATAGGCAAACGGCAGCTCACGCATGCGCCTGTCAGCACGTCCTGAACAGCAATACCAGCTCCCTACCTGTACCGAAGCTGTGCGCAAGCGGGGAGACTATAGAGCCTGTTACACATGTCTTATTTACATCAGTTATGCACGTATAGGACGATTGCAGTACAGTACATGCATCGATAAGTGGGGAAAATGTAGTGCTTCACTTTAAGTACATTTTCGCTTTACATACATGCTCCGGTCCCATTGCGTACGTTAATGTGGGGTATGCCTGTATCTGCTTATCTGCATAGAGATGATGCCTGAGGCCAAAAAAGAGTTGATGAGGTCATCAAATGATAGTGTGTAGAGAGAGAGAGAAAAGGAGAGGTCCCAGAACAGAGCGCCGAGGTAGACCAACAGGAAGACCAACAGAAGAGTAAGACACGTTAGCAACAGACAGAACATGTGCGATGGGCGAGGTGAGATGAGATACAGGATAGATCTTTGTTGCGGATGCCAAGAGTATAGAATATGAAGGAGAAGAGAGTGATCTGACAGTATAGAAGGCAGCAGAGGGATCGAGCAGGATTAGTAGGGGAAAATTACCATGGGATTTGGCTTCATGTAGATCATTGGCTACTTTTGTGAGCACAGTCTCTGAAGAGTGAGCTGCATGAAAGCCGGATTGTAAAGAGTCCGGGAGGGCATGGGAAATAAGAAAGTAGATCATATGGGAGAACAGGAGACGTTCTAACAGTTTGGAGGCAAAAGACAAGAAGGATACTGGGCGGTAGTTAGTAAGGCACGTAGGGTCATGGGTGCAAAGGAATGGGCTGCTGCCTTAAAAAGGTAGCGCAAGCAGATCCCTAGAGGCTGCTAGTTTTTGGACTGAGCTCGCACCCCGAGAAGGACAGAAGCAGAGTGCAGGTACTGTCACTGGCACAAGCTCACACCCCCTGAGAAGGACAGAAGCAGAGTGCAGGTACTGTCGATAGCACAAGCTCACACACCCTGAGAAGGGCAGGAGCAGAGTGCAGGTACTGTCCCTAGCACAAGCTCACACACCCTGAGAAGGACAGAAGCAGAGTGCAGGTACTGTCGCTGGCACAAGCTCACACACCCTGAGGACAATGCAGGTACTGTCCCTAGCACAAGCTCACACACCCTGAGAAGGACAGAAGCAGAGTGCAGGTACTGTCGCTGGCACAAGCTCACACACCCTGAGGACAATGCAGGTACTGTCCCTAGTACAAGCTCACACACCCTGAGAAGGACAGAAGCAGAGTGCAGGTACTGTCCCTAGCACAAGCTCACACCCTGAGAAGGACAGAAGCAGAGTGCAGGTACTGTCGCTGGCACAAGCTCACAACCTGAGAAGGACAGAAGCAGAGTGCAGGTACTGTCGCTGGCACAAGCTCACACCCGGAGAAGGACAGGAGCAGAGTGCAGGTACACTGGCGACACACTTTATTCGAGCACGGCTAGTCCCGCGAATTCGGGTATACTCGGGTGTATTCAGGTTTCTGATATTTTTCAGCCAGAGTGCATTGCGTTATTTTCCGGCAGGAATTTAAGCTTTTTATTCCGGCTGGTTACAATACTGCAATGCCGTCAAAATACACATGGTGGCGCTTGCGAGCTATTCTCTGTGAAGCCGTCCCCTATAATGAATTGTAATGCAGTATATATATATATATATATATATATATATATATATACTGTATAACAACAACCCCTGTAAGCCCTAACATACAGTACTGTACTGTACTGTATATGCACATACATAAATGATACTACAGTACTGTATGGGCGGCGGGGGCGAGATGTGTTTGCAGCAGAGAGAGATCCGCTGCTCTCTCTCTGCGCAAACATCCACACATTAAAAATTATTTGAAATACATTTTTATTGATAGTGTAGATGTGCAGGGGGTCTCCGGAGCTGAACCGCGGTGGTTTTAGGTCTGGGGACCCCGTGCCCCCCGAGATACAGGCCCCTTTATGGGGTGCCGGTATCCAGCTCTGCGTTAAAAGCCCCGATCACGTGACCGCGGCCTGTAAACCAAGCAGAGCAGAGGGATACCGGCACCCCCTAAAGGGGCCTGTATCTCGGGGGGCACGGGGTCCCCAGACCTGAAACCTGTGCGCTTCTGCTCTGGAGACCCCCTGCACATGTACACTATCAATAAAACACATACAATATACAGTATAAATAAACACTCGTTCTTTACCTTAGCGTCTATGCGCTATGGTAAAGAAGCATCATTTCTGTATTTTAATAATATTGTACAGTGAGCAGGGGGTTCCCTGAGCCAGAAATTAATGCTCAGGGAACCCCCCTGCTCCTGATCAATATTATTAAAAATACGGAAAATGCTGCGTCATTACCATAGCGGATAGCCGCTAAGGCAATGAAGGGGTTAACCCACCGTGCCCGCTTTATTGTGTGTAGTGGGGATGGGTGAGGGGGGTATTTGGCCCTTGGTGTGAGTTTAGGACTTGCGGGAGGGGGGGGGGGTTGCGGGTGCACTTAACCCCTTCACGATCGTAGCAGTTAATACCGCTACGGTCATGAAGGGGTTAAGCCCTCCCGCTACCCCACCCCCCCCCCCCCCGCAAGCCCTCCCCAACCATCGTTGGGGCGAATACCCCATTCACCCACCCTCCCGCTACCCACAATAAAAAAATACACACACACAGCAGCCGCCAAAAAATAAATAAATAAATGACAATAAATACATTGGAAATACATTTTTATTGATAGTGTAGATGTGCAGGGGGTCTCCGGAGCTGAACCGCGGTGGTTTTAGGTCTGGGGACCCCGTGCCCCCCGAGATACAGGCCCCTTTAGGGGGTGCCGGTAGCCCTCTGCTTGGTTTAAAGGTCCCGATCACGTGATCGCGGCCTGTAAACCAAGCAGAGCAGAGGGATACCGGCACCCCCTAAAGGGGCCTGTATCTCGGGGGGCACGGGGTCCCCAGACCTAAAACCACCGCGGTTCAGCTCCGGAGACCCCCTGCACATGTACACTATCAATAAAAATGTATTTCAAATGTATTTATTGTCATTTATTTATTTATTTATTTATATTTATTTATTAATTGTGCTGCTGCTGCTGCAAGTCGTAAACTCACACCAAGGGCCAAACACCCCCCTCAACCCCAATAAAAAAAATTCACGCACAGCAGCCCCACAATTAATAAATAAATCTAAATAAATAAATAAATAAAATCTATGTAAAACCCCCTCCCCCTATTCTCGCTTTTAAAACGCCCTGCCTTCTCTCTAATCTATGTAAAAAAAACCTCCCCCTATCCCCCTATCCCCCTATTGTGTGTGTGCGTTAAGCTTCCCTGCAAGCTATGTAAAAAAAACCTCCCCCTATTGTGTGTGTGTTTAAATCTGTCTGGCCTGTGTTTCTGAGTGCTGAGTGCTCTGCGTTTAAAGGTCCCGATCACGTGATCGCGGCCTGTAAACCAAGCAGAGCAGAGGGATACCGGCACCCCCTAAAGGGGCCTGTATCTCGGGGGGCACGGGGTCCCCAGACCTGAAACCTGTGCGCTTCAGCTCCGGAGACCCCCTGCACATGTACACTATCAATAAAAATGTATTTCAAATGTATTTATTGTCATTTATTTATTTATTTATTTATATTTATTTATTAATTGTGCTGCTGCTGCTGCAAGTCGTAAACTCACACCAAGGGCCAAACACCCCCCTCACCCCCAATAAAAAAAATTCACGCACAGCAGCCCCACAATTAATAAATAAATCTAAATAAATAAATAAATAAAATCTATGTAAAACCCCCTCCCCCTATTCTCGCTTTTAAAACGCCCTGCCTTCTCTCTAATCTATGTAAAAAAAACCTCCCCCTATCCCCCTATCCCCCTATTGTGTGTGTGCGTTAAGCTTCCCTGCAAGCTATGTAAAAAAAACCTCCCCCTATTGTGTGTGTGTTTAAATCTGTCTGGCCTGTGTTTCTGAGTGCTGAGTGCTCTGCGTTTAACCAAGCAGAGCAGAGGGATACCGGCACCCCCTAAAGGGGCCTGTATCTCGGGGGGCACGGGGTCCCCAGACCTAAAACCACCGCGGTTCAGCTCCGGAGACCCCCTGCACATGTACACTATCAATAAAAATGTATTTCAAATGTATTTATTGTCATTTATTTATTTATTTATTTATATTTATTTATTAATTGTGCTGCTGCTGCTGCAAGTCGTAAACTCACACCAAGGGCCAAACACCCCCCTCACCCCCAATAAAAAAAATTCACGCACAGCAGCCCCACAATTAATAAATAAATCTAAATAAATAAATAAATAAAGACATGAAGAGAAATAAATATATACTGTACAGTATATACACTGTATATATATATATATATATATATATATATATATATATATATATATATATATATACAGTATACATATATACACTGTGTATATATACTGTATATATATATATATATATATATATATATATATATATATATATATATATACATACTGTATGTGAGTGAAAAGAGAAAAAAGTAACCCGTATGGGAGCACTCAGGTATGCAATTGATATATTTGTTTATTTATTTGACACAGTGCAAAAAGGGATGAATAAACAGTACATGATTTAAAAACACTTAAAAAAGAGGCATGGACCCTTAAACACTAATGAACAGCACTAGGGAACGACACACACTGTCAACCCTAAACATGAAAAGGATAGTGACTCAAAAAACACTAGGGAGAATCAAAGTGAATCACAATACAGTAGGTTACTGGGTTTAAAGGCACCTACAGTATACAACGCTAAGGATAATGCACACTACAATACCAAAAAGTATTTTAACCAAGCAAGTAAACCAAAATCAATATATACTGTAAGTAACAACCAGAAAAGACAATTTAAAACCAAACTAACCCTTACAATACCAAGGATTACATCTATCTAATTGTAAAAAACCTTATACAGTACATTATACACAGCATTGTTTAAAAACCCCTTCCCCCCTAATGTTTGTGTTAAGCAGATTACACTGAAGGGAGAGAGATATAAAGGCCTAAAGCCCCTTCCCCCCCTAATGTTTCTGTTAAGTAGATTACACTGAAGGGAGAGAGATATAAAGGCCTAAAGCCCCTTCCCCCCTAATGTTTGTGTTAAGCAGATTACACTGAAGGGAGAGAGATATAAAGGCCTAAAGCCCCTTCCCCCCCTAATGTTTCTGTTAAGTAGATTACACTGAAGGGAGAGAGATATAAAGGCCTAAAGCCTTACCTGCATTGGTAAACCCTCCCTGCATTGGTAAACCCTCCCTGCATTGATGTCGTGTAGTGTACAGTACAGTATGTAAATGTGGGGAGGAGGGGGGCCCAATGTGCATAATGTACTGTGAGGTCTAACCACCCTCACCCCCTACCCACATACTGTACCGTTACCCCCCCCCCCCCCCCCCATCCTGGCCATGGCCCCTCACGCACAGCAGCTCCACAATTAATAAATAAATCTAAATAAATACAGTACATGAAGAGAAATAAATATATACTTTATATATAAATGTGAGTTTATAACTAAAATAAAGAATATTATTTCTAGGGGCCCTAGAACAGAAGTTCCCACGCCAATTTCGCGCTCATTGCTCTTTTTTTTGCTCTTTTTTTACAATGTTGCTGGTCTTGCGGCTTTGCAGTATGCAAGCAAAAAGCGCAGTGTATGAAGTCTGGGTGAGCGCTTTCCACATTTGATGCCTACGGCACCTTCCCATTTCTACACACTTCAATACCTGCACAGTTGGTAGCGCTTTCCATCCCAGCTACCATTCTGGATTTTCACCTCTCACAGGCCATTCTTGCCCGAGTCTGTCCTATCAGACAGGGGCATTAACCTGTATCCACACCACCTGGACAATTTCTCTCTGTCAGAGACTTGTGCTATTTATTTTATATATTTTTGTGTAATTATTCATGCAAATTTATGCTCATTTCATATGTGGTTTTCAACATAAAGTGGCTGCTGGGCCTGATCCTAACTCATACAGTATACAGTAGCGCTTCCCTGTTTGTTAGTTTATTGCAAGCAAAAAGCAGTTTGTAGTACTGAGTGTGAGATAAATTACTGTATTTATCAGTGTTGTTCAAAGAGAGTTGATCAGAAGGATTCCCCTTATATACAGTACGTAGAATTAATAAAATTGTATTATTTTCCGATATCCGCAGTGATTCTGGTCAACCTGACAGATTTTTAGTAATACAGTATACTGTACTGCAAGACCATGTGTTGTCTACCTTTTACTACAGTATACTGTACTGTATGAATGACAATAGAGTGCTGTATACTTTATAAGGGGAATCCTTCTGATCAATTCTCTTTGATCAATACTGATAAATACAGTATCATATTTATACCCCTTTAGCACCTGTCGTTCCATCCTATGCACCCATTTACTGTACAATGGTGATTGCGGTCGTATTCACGTACTTTATGTGAGATAAATTAACCAGTTCTTTTATTGCTGAAGTCGCCACAAAATACTTTTATTTACAAATACAGTACAATACAATGGTGAAACATTTCAAGTTAACAGCAATTCAAAACATCAACACACAATAATACATACTTTACAGTACTGTATACTGTACTAGTATATTTGGGCCTTGTCTTTGGGGGTTTATTAATGCAATTATTAGGGTGACCTGGCGTTGGAAATACTGACACAGTACAATCCTACAGTACAGCTACACCACCCACCCCCTCCCTTAGAGTTTTTAATCCCTCCCTGGCCAAGCATCAATCGTCTGGCTAATCCAATCCAAGCCATTGTTTTGTTAAACTGGCCCTGGGCTGTTCAGAACAGCCACTGCTTCTAAATTACTGAAAATATACAGGATAAATATACAGTGATGTGAAATAATCCTTTCTGTGTGTCTGAGAGTGTTGAAAGTCACCAGGTCCTCATCTAGTAGAGTACATTCTCGAATACCTTTAGAATAAAAATACAGTATATATAAATATACAGTATAAATATTGCACAGTATACTGTAATGTTAAATAACCCATCCTGTTCTTTTTCCCTTCATACTGTAACAGTATCCTCATTGTGTCTGCGGTACAGTAGTTCATTGAGAGAGGAGAGGTTTTGTGTACATCATTACTGCTGTTTATATACTGTACATTTGACTGCACAAGCAGATTTGACGAACACAAGGCCCCCCCTCCCCTCTGGTGCACCCTTTTTCCTGGAACGACAAGAAAACAAAAACTTTGTTCAGTTACTGTACTGTACTGTATGTGCGTACTGTATTATGGTAGACCTACTGTACAGTAGGTGGCTGGTGCAGCTTTCTCTGGAAAGAAAAAATGGAGCAGTTAGTAGGCAGTTACTGTAGTATGTCAAACTAGTCTACTGTACTGTATACTGGAACTACTGTAAACTCTGACTATTGGGAAAGCTAAAATCTGTGCCATACTTACCTGTATCATAGTGTACCTACTGTACAATACTACAGCACTGTACTACTTTCCTGATGCTTGTCCATTGCGCGCGATGACAATGGGCAACACAGTGGCAATATGGTCTATATATTTATTGCATCGTTCCTCGGTGAGTACATCGTTCCAAAAACTCATTATGGCTGTATACAACTCGTCCTTCTTGGAGGGTTTCGCCACTTTACGGATGTGGTCCTTCAGATGATGCCAGACCATTTCGATCGGATTGAAGTCTGGTGATCTGTGATTGGAAAGAAAGGACAATTAGTTTAAGAGATACAGTACACAGTAAAAACAGTGGGGAACATATAAATGGGACACGGTCTACTACACTTACTCCGCTGGCGTCTTCACCCAGTTGATGCCGCGCTCAAGGATATGCGCCGTCGACGCGGTGTGCTTGGGATCATTGTCCTGGTAAAAGCGATGACCATTGGGAAAGTCTTGTGTGATGTATCGCACTATCACGGGCACAATGTTGTCTTGGAAGAAATCTTTATTCATGATTCCTATAGCAAGAAAAGAAAAGTGCTCAATAGTACAGTACAGTGCATACGGTAAGGCAACACTAGTCAAGTACAGTGCATTAGGCGGCATTATATTTGAGAAATTGTACCTTCAAAGACGACAATGCATCCCGGTCCACGCCTAGAGATGGCACCCCACACATGCAGCTTCACAGGGTGTTTTGGCCGTGGCTTCAAAGTTATGCGGCCTTTTTTGTGGAACGCAAATCTTGCAAATCTCTCCAGCGACACAGTAGACTCATCAGTGAAGATGCAATCCTGGAAAGTCTCACCGCTGTCGATCCATGCCTGGGCCTGGAGCACTCTTTTGATTTTGTTTGCGTCCCGTATCATGGGGTACGCTCTGTAATGACAATGAATAAAAAATGTTAGCGTCACAGCGCAGTACAGTTTGCAAAACAACATTTTTACTTTACAGTACAGTACCTCCTGTACTGTCCACTACTAACCTCACACGTCCATATTTCCATCCAATTCTGCGTCTCATCTTCTTTATGCTGCTCTCGGATACAGTCAGATTGTGGTTTTCCTGAAGAGTGTTTTTAACCCTTAATGCGCTCCTCTCATCATTCTCCTCACTTATTCTGTCCACCAGAAGAGTAGTCTCCCTACAATGCAAAGAAATTATATTGTGTTATTAATATGCAGCAATATAAAATGTATACTGTATACTGTACATGTAATGTTGTAATATACAGTAAATATAAATATACAAAAAATGTATACTGCTGTACTATAAATATAAATAGACAAAATATACAGTATACAGTACTGTTGTAATATAAATATACTATATAAATATTCCGTTGTCAGATGAATTGCAATATACCAAAAGTGTATACTGCTGCACAAAAAATATAAATTGACCACACATACAGTACACTACAGTATATACTGTTGTAATATAATAAATATACTATATAAATACGGTATACTGTTGTTATATCATAATAAATACACATCATATACTGTATATTCCGTTGTCAGATGAATTGCAATATACCAAAAGTGTATACTGCTGCACAAAAAATATAAATTGACCACACATACAGTACACTACAGTATATACTGTTGTAATATAATAAATATACTATATAAATACGGTATACTGTTGTTATATCATAATAAATACACATCATATACTGTATATTCCGTTGTCAGATGAATTGCAATATACCAAAAGTGTATACTGCTGCACAAAAAATATAAATTGACCACACATACAGTACACTACAGTATATACTGTTGTAATATAATAAATATACTATATAAATACGGTATACTGTAGATGTACACTACAGTTTTCTATATTTTTTTTGGTTAAGTTTTATAAATACAGTATACAGTACTTACGCATTTGTTACCCTTGGTGCCTTTTTGCGGTCTCTGTTTTTTCCTTGTGCATGATAGCACACAGTGCTTGATGGCACAACGAGGCCAGAAGCAGTTAACCAGCGCTGGATATCTGCAATTCGTTGTCCGCTCGTGTACATCTCCTTCATTCTCATGCTGAGATCCTTTGAAATCTTCTTAACAGGCATTGCTGCGAGTACTGTAGAAAGAAATACAAACACAAGAATGTGTATTCGATGTTTAGTCGATGTGTATTCAATGTGCAGTGAATCCACAAAATGGATGGTGTATTTATATGTTAATGACTCACATAACAGACCACCCACTTTCAACACCTGTACCTGGCCACCATGCATAAAAGGTTGTACACGTTGCATAGCCCACCACTTGCTGATCTTTATCTGAGGCATTGTCCAGATACTGCATTGTGTCTCCCGCTTACATGGAGCATCCCCGGTTCTATGGACGAAAGAATCATCTCACCTCTGCTGTGCCTGCCACACTGAAAAAAAGAAAGGCAGTTACCGTTCCCAAGCCAAAGGCAAAGCGACAGGCTAAGGCCAACAAAGAAAACCTTCTGCTGACCCCAAAGGCTAAGGCTTTTAAAACACGTCAGCCTTATTATGTGAAGAAGAAATACGGTACTGTGCTCGGTTCGCAAGACGCATGGCAGCCAACTCACCGAATCCGCAGACCACTTGCTCCCATAAACTTCGACGACTCTGCTGTAGCTGTCCCGGAAATCTTCAGCCCGGCTTCTCCACCCCCATCTTCTCCGGTTCCATCTGAAGATGCTGCTGCCTCTGAAATCAACGGGTCACTGTCTCCTTTGCTCTTGGACGACTCTGCTTCTCTCCCGGAAATCCAGCGGTCACCTTCTCCATCCCTCTTCCACCACGCTGCAGCTTCTCCTGTACCGGGCATCCCCAGGTCACCTCTTCCACTCTCCATCGATGCCGCTTCTCTCCAGGGAACCCCCATCTCATCCTCCGTTGCACCCATCCCCCCAGATCTCCAGATGCCATGCACAAGCAGCTCGTTGGACCGGATCCTGAATGGGCTAAGTGTGGATCTCCCCGGGAATTCTAGTGTGCTGGCAAAGCTAGATCTGCTTCTGGAGTCGGTGCTACATATGGAGCAACGGCTGGATCAACGGATGCTACATATGGAGCAACGGATGGATCAACGGATGGACAAGATAGAGGCAGACATAGCGGGCATACATTATTTGCTCGGTGTTAATGCCCCTGTTTCCCCGACGCTGGAGCAGGGGGGTGACATGGATGTGATGCATGGTACCTTCGACCCCCTTCCATCACCAAGCACACACCCTCCACCAGAAGATACAGTGTACTATGCTATTGAGGAGGACATGACAACCCCATCTAGACCACGCCAGGAGACAACCCGGCGACCACTACCGGAGGAAAGCTTCCTCCCAGACACCCTACCATTGCCCATCGCCTCAAGTACACCCGCTCCCAAAAGACTTCCTACACCCGCTCGCATACAAACAGTGCCCGACATCTCCCTGTGCGATCTGACACCGGTGCTGAGGGAGAAGTATAGGGTGAGGAGTGCTGGTATACCACACAAGTATGCCTTGATCATATTTAAACACCATGTTCCCTACACATTGTACTGCGAGTGGGTGTTCAAAGTGAACTATGATGGGAATCGCCAAAAAAATGCCCTTCCTGCCAATTTAAGGAAAAAGATTGTGGAAGAAATGCAGCGCTATTACCCTGTTACAGATCCTGTAATGAGAGGCGTTAGAGACTGCATTAATGGCGTTTTGCGCCATGCAAGGCATCGGCCATGGCTGGAAAATGGGGAGGACTTTCAGTGAGACCATACTGTAATGTTGTGCTGTACTGTACAGTACATGTTTTACCCTATAGTACCTGCTGTACTTAAACAAAGGATACTGAATGTTGTTGTGTGTTGCACGGTTTTTGTACTGTATTTGTAAATAAAAGTTTTTAGTGGCGACTTCAGCAATAAAAGAACTGGTTACTTTATCTCACACACAGTACTACAAACTGCTTTTTGCTGCCAGACTGCAAACCCGCAAGACCAGCAACATTGTAACAAAAGAGCAATGAGCGCGCAATTGGCGTGGGAACTTCTGTTCTAAGGCCCCTATAAATAATATTCTTTATTTTATTTATAAACTCACATTTATAAACCCCGTCACCCACCCCCGCTAAACACAATAAAAAATAATCACACACAGCAGCCGCCAAAAAATAAATAAATAAATGACAATAAATACATTGGAAATACATTTTTATTGATAGTGTAGATGTGCAGGGGGTCTCTGGAGCTGAACCGCACAGGTTTTAGGTCTGGGGACCCCGTGCCCCCCGAGATACAGGCCCCTTTAGGGGGTGCCGGTAGCCCTCTGCTTGGTTTAAAGGTCCGATCACGTGATCGCGGCCTGTAAACCAAGCAGAGCAGAGGGATACCGGCACCCCCTAAAGGGGCCTGTATCTCGGGGGGCACGGGGTCCCCAGACCTGAAACCTGTGCGCTTCAGCTCCGGAGAACATCTACACTGTGAATAAAACACACACATCATTAAAGAATCATTCTTTAGCTTAGCGGCTATGCGCTATGGTAAAGAAGCAGCATTTCTGTCTTTTTAATAATATTGTAGAGTGAGCAGGGGGTTCCCTGAGACAGAAATCTAATCTCAGGGGACCCCCTGCTCCTGCACAATATTATTAAAAGTTCAGAAACGAGGCTTCATTAGCATAGCGTATAGCCGCTAAGGTAATGAAGGGGTTAACGCATAATAACCAATAAATACATTCAATACACTACCCACTACCCATGGCAACCTCCGCTGCTGTACAGTAAAACAGAGAAAAAAAATAACACTTTCAAAGTAATGTCCCCTAACCCCTTAATCACCATAGCGGTTATTAACCGCTACAGTCATGAAGGGGTTAACCCGCCCTCACCCACCACTTGGGACGCCTACTGTACATACCCTCCCACTCTAACCCCCCACCCCGTGAGGCCTAACCACCCTCAACCCTCACCCACTAACTACCCACAAGGGAGGCCTACCCACATACCGTTGGGGAAACACCCCACCCCCACCCCAGTACCCACAATAAAAACAGTACAATCACCCACAATAAACAGCATTCTATTTATTAAATACATTACCCACCCCCTGTGCCCCCCCCCCCCCATAAATACAAGATTTATTCTTTTACATTCAGGGTCCATAACGCAGCCCCACGCTAGTCCCCGGTGGGCTGGCAGGGCACCTGGACAGACCTACAGTTTACCAGCAGCATTCCACAGGTTCTGGAGGCCTGCTGGTGGATCCTGCCAGCACCATGGCGCCCAGGTGGTCTCCTTGGGTCACCGTGAGCCTCAATTGGGTCCACACGGTAGGCCCAAGGATGTCTGGGAGCCCCGGGTCAAACCCACAGGTGTCTGCGGGGCCTCGGGTGGTTCCCATGGGGGTCTGGGGAACTCACGGGTGCTCACTACGGGTCCGCGGTGCCCCCACAGAAGTGGGACCACACATCATCATCCCCGCACCTACGGCTCGGAGGTGCCCCCACAGAAGTGGGACCACACATCGTCATGCCCGCAGACTACGGGTCCGCGGTGCCCCCACAGAAGTGGGACCACACATCATCATCCCCGCATGTGTCACCCGTGGAACCACCAGCCTGCTACCCTTTAGGATACCCGAGGATTCCCCGCGGGTGGTCTCCAGAGGTCCCACGCAAAACCACGGAAGTAACCCTGAATGTAAAAAAAATAAACCTGGCCAATACATTCAATACATACACCCTCCCCCCCAACACCTACAGTACAATAATGTGCAAAATAACTATTATCCAGATATGGATAATAGATTAATTGCCCATTATTAAAAACATTAACTAGCATATACAAATAAATAAAGTACTACTGACCTCATCAATACGAAGTGTCCGATGCCAGCGCCTTCCTTCTCTTGCCCACACAAAACATAGCCAAAACCAAGCCAATACATTGCAATTACATTCAGATATCAATTAACCCCTTAAACACCTTATCGGATAATAACCGCAAAGGTAATTAAGGGGTTAAGCCACACAGGCACGATACCCACCCTTCACCCATGAATTTGTACTGTGGCTTCATCATGCAACTATATATATATATACTGTATATATATACATACAGAGAGACAGAGAGAAAGAGAGAGAGAGAGATATATACAGTATATATATATACACACGTTATATACACACCCATGATAAACCAAATATACAGTACAAATAAATGTAGAAGGGTTATCAAAACCATACTGTTCTACAACCAAACACTTCTCCATACAGATACTACATTAAAATCAATTTCCTTTAAAAATCCTAACTGATCTCACAATCTACTGTACTGTATATGATCACAAACCAATGAAAAAAAAGTCACATTCCAAAATGCATAAAATCTATGCACCATACTGTATACATTCTGCAAATTAATCAAACGTAAACAAAAATCAGTTAGCAATCATTATTTACACCCCTAAACATTTCACACTCAATCAAGAACAATGAGACCATTAACAGATTCACGCCTAGAGCAGAACAATTAAGCCTTTGAAAAAATATAAGTACCGACAAAAATACAACCTTTACAGTACAGTACAACCAAGGCTATCTATCCCTGACCTTCCTCAAACACACAATACAATACCAAGGAATAATACATCTATCTAATTTTAAAATACTTTAAACTCACAAAATAATTAAAAACACATCTAATCCAGCTTTTAAAACATCATCATTTCTTACCCTGAATGTATACTGTACTGTATATCTCTCTAGACATATATATTGTACATACATACATACAGTGGCAAGAAATGATATACCACAAAAAAATAAAAATACACAGGTTAAAAAACCTTTTGAAAAAATTAACAAGTTAAATAAAATACATTTCTTTACTGTAGTTCACTTACCATTACTTGCCCCCACCGACTCCCGTTGCCCAGCTTACTCACGAACCAATCCACGATCAGGAACCCATAAAATAATAAACCATTGAAAATAATAAACATTAAACTAAAAATCCAAACCAATCCACGGGTCTTCTACTTGTAATACACCTTCATCTGTATTCTTCTTTCTTCTATCTCCTTCCGGGCGGGGCAGGGCGTGGTCTTCTTTCCATCATCGGCCACGCCCTTGTCTTTTTCCTTCTCCGGAGGTCCTTCCTCCGCGGCGTCTGGCTGCAAAATGAGACGACATAGGCTTTTAAAGGCCTATGACGTCACATTTTGCGTCATGGTTCCCACGGTCCTGATTGGACCGTGAAAACCATGTGTGTTGGCCGATAATAAAAAAATGATGACGTCACTTAAAGGGAATGAAAGCACAGCCAATCAGAATGGCTTTGCTTCAATTGCCTTTAAGATGACGTCATGAAAAGGCACATGGCCGTGCACACATGGTACTAGAGCCAATCAGAGCGTGGGAACTTTATGCCTACTCTGATTGGCTCTGGTATACCATGTGTCAGGGGCTTGGGGGAGAAAGGATGTGACGTCAATAAGGATAAAGTTCCCACGCTCTGATTGGCTACCGTACCACGTGACAGGTTTTCATTGACGTCACATCCTTTCTCCCCCAAGCCCCTGACACATGGTATACCAGAGCCAATCAGAGTAGGGATAAAGTTCCCACGCTCTGATTGGCTACCGTACCACGTGACAGGTTTTCATTGACGTCACATCCTTTCTCCCCCAAGCCCCTGACACATGGTATACCAGAGCCAATCAGAGTAGGCATAAAGTTCCCACGCTCTGATTGGCTCTAGTACCATGTGTGCACGGCCATGTGCCTTTTCATGACGTCATCTTAAAGGCAATTGAAGCAAAGCCATTCTGATTGGCTGTGCTTTCATTCCCTTTAAGTGACGTCATCATTTTTTTATTATCGGCCAACACACATGGTTTTCACGGTCCAATCAGGACCGTGGGAACCATGACGCAAAATGTGACGTCATAGGCCTTTAAAAGCCTATGTCGTCTCATTTTGCAGCCAGACGCCGCGGAGGAAGGACCTCCGGAGAAGGAAAAAGACAAGGGCGTGGCCGATGATGGAAAGAAGACCACGCCCTGCCCCGCCCGGAAGGAGATAGAAGAAAGAAGAATACAGATGAAGGTGTATTACAAGTAGAAGACCCGTGGATTGGTTTGGATTTTTAGTTTAATGTTTATTATTTTCAATGGTTTATTATTTTATGGGTTCCTGATCGTGGATTGGTTCGTGAGTAAGCTGGGCAACGGGAGTCGGTGGGGGCAAGTAATGGTAAGTGAACTACAGTAAAGAAATGTATTTTATTTAACTTGTTAATTTTTTCAAAAGGTTTTTTAACCTGTGTATTTTTATTTTTTTGTGGTATATCATTTCTTGCCACTGTATGTATGTATGTACAATATATATGTCTAGAGAGATATACAGTACAGTATACATTCAGGGTAAGAAATGATGATGTTTTAAAAGCTGGATTAGATGTGTTTTTAATTATTTTGTGAGTTTAAAGTATTTTAAAATTAGATAGATGTATTATTCCTTGGTATTGTATTGTGTGTTTGAGGAAGGTCAGGGATAGATAGCCTTGGTTGTACTGTACTGTAAAGGTTGTATTTTTGTCGGTACTTATATTTTTTCAAAGGCTTAATTGTTCTGCTCTAGGCGTGAATCTGTTAATGGTCTCATTGTTCTTGATTGAGTGTGAAATGTTTAGGGGTGTAAATAATGATTGCTAACTGATTTTTGTTTACGTTTGATTAATTTGCAGAATGTATACAGTATGGTGCATAGATTTTATGCATTTTGGAATGTGACTTTTTTTTCATTGGTTTGTGATCATATACAGTACAGTAGATTGTGAGATCAGTTAGGATTTTTAAAGGAAATTGATTTTAATGTAGTATCTGTATGGAGAAGTGTTTGGTTGTAGAACAGTATGGTTTTGATAACCCTTCTACATTTATTTGTACTGTATATTTGGTTTATCATGGGTGTGTATATAACGTGTGTATATATATATACTGTATATATCTCTCTCTCTCTCTTTCTCTCTGTCTCTCTGTATGTATATATATACAGTATATATATATATAGTTGCATGATGAAGCCACAGTACAAATTCATGGGTGAAGGGTGGGTATCGTGCCTGTGTGGCTTAACCCCTTAATTACCTTTGCGGTTATTATCCGATAAGGTGTTTAAGGGGTTAATTGATATCTGAATGTAATTGCAATGTATTGGCTTGGTTTTGGCTATGTTTTGTGTGGGCAAGAGAAGGAAGGCGCTGGCATCGGACACTTCGTATTGATGAGGTCAGTAGTACTTTATTTATTTGTATATGCTAGTTAATGTTTTTAATAATGGGCAATTAATCTATTATCCATATCTGGATAATAGTTATTTTGCACATTATTGTACTGTAGGTGTTGGGGGGGAGGGTGTATGTATTGAATGTATTGGCCAGGTTTATTTTTTTTACATTCAGGGTTACTTCCGTGGTTTTGCGTGGGACCTCTGGAGACCACCCGCGGGGAATCCTCGGGTATCCTAAAGGGTAGCAGGCTGGTGGTTCCACGGGTGACACATGCGGGGATGATGATGTGTGGTCCCACTTCTGTGGGGGCACCGCGGACCCGTAGTCTGCGGGCATGACGATGTGTGGTCCCACTTCTGTGGGGGCACCTCCGAGCCGTAGGTGCGGGGATGATGATGTGTGGTCCCACTTCTGTGGGGGCACCGCGGACCCGTAGTGAGCACCCGTGAGTTCCCCAGACCCCCATGGGAACCACCCGAGGCCCCGCAGACACCTGTGGGTTTGACCCGGGGCTCCCAGACATCCTTGGGCCTACCGTGTGGACCCAATTGAGGCTCACGGTGACCCAAGGAGACCACCTGGGCGCCATGGTGCTGGCAGGATCCACCAGCAGGCCTCCAGAACCTGTGGAATGCTGCTGGTAAACTGTAGGTCTGTCCAGGTGCCCTGCCAGCCCACCGGGGACTAGCGTGGGGCTGCGTTATGGACCCTGAATGTAAAAGAATAAATCTTGTATTTATGGGGGGGGGGGGGCACAGGGGGTGGGTAATGTATTTAATAAATAGAATGCTGTTTATTGTGGGTGATTGTACTGTTTTTATTGTGGGTACTGGGGTGGGGGTGGGGTGTTTCCCCAACGGTATGTGGGTAGGCCTCCCTTGTGGGAACTGATTGGGTGGTTAGGCCTCACGGGTGGGGGGGGGGTTAGTGTGGGAGGGTATGTAGGCATCCCGAGTGGTGGGTGGGTGAGGGTGGGTTAACCCCTTCATGACTGTAGCGGTTAATAACCGCTATGGTGATTAAGGGGTTAGGGGACATTACTTTGTATGTTTTAATTTTTGTGTCTGTTTTGCAGAAGCGGAGGGGCCATGGCCAGGATGGGGGGGGGGGTTAACGGTATGTGGGTAGGGGGTGAGGGTGGTTAGCAATGCAGGGAGGGAGATTTACTGGTAACAGAAACATCTCTCTCCCTTCAATGTACTGTAATCTGTTTAAAGCCCCCTCCCCCCTAATGTGTGTTTCTGTAAAATCTCTCTCCCTTCAATGTACTGTAATCTGTTTAACAGAAACATTAGGGGGGAAGGGGCTTTAGGCCTTTATATCTCTCTCCCTTCAGTGTAATCTATTTAACAGAAACATTAGGGGGGGAAGGGGCTTTAGGCCTTTATATCTCTCTCCCTTCAGTGTAATCTGCTTAACACAAACATTAGGGGGGAAGGGGTTTTTAAACAATGCTGTGTATAATGTACTGTATAAGGTTTTTTACAATTAGATAGATGTAATCCTTGGTATTGTAAGGGTTAGTTTGGTTTTAAATTGTCTTTTCTGGTTGTTACTTACAGTATATATTGATTTTGGTTTACTTGCTTGGTTAAAATACTTTTTGGTATTGTAGTGTGCATTATCCTTAGCGTTGTATACTGTAGGTGCCTTTAAACCCAGTAACCTACTGTATTGTGATTCACTTTGATTCTCCCTAGTGTTTTTTGAGTCACTATCCTTTTCATGTTTAGGGTTGACAGTGTGTGTCGTTCCCTAGTGCTGTTCATTAGTGTTTAAGGGTCCATGCCTCTTTTTTAAGTGTTTTTAAATCATGTACTGTTTATTCATCCCTTTTTGCACTGTGTCAAATAAATAAACAAATATATCAATTGCATACCTGAGTGCTCCCATACGGGTTACTTTTTTCTCTTTTCACTCACATACAGTATGTATATATATATATATATATATATATATATATACAGTATATATACACAGTGTATATATGTATACTGTATATATATATATATATATATATATATATATATATATATATATATATATATATATACAGTGTATATACTGTACAGTATATATTTATTTCTCTTCATGTCTTTATTTATTTATTTAGATTTATTTATTAATTGTGGGGCTGCTGTGCGTGAATTTTTTTTATTGGGGTTGAGGGGGGTGTTTGGCCCTTGGTGTGAGTTTACGACTTGCAGCAGCAGCAGCACAATTAATAAATAAATATAAATAAATAAATAAATAAATGACAATAAATACATTTGAAATACATTTTTATTGATAGTGTACATGTGCAGGGGGTCTCCGGAGCTGAAGCGCACAGGTTTCAGGTCTGGGGACCCCGTGCCCCCCGAGATACAGGCCCCTTTAGGGGGTGCCGGTATCCCTCTGCTCTGCTTGGTTAAACGCAGAGCACTCAGCACTCAGAAACACAGGCCAGACAGATTTAAACACACACACAATAGGGGGAGGTTTTTTTTACATAGCTTGCAGGGAAGCTTAACGCACACACACAATAGGGGGATAGGGGGATAGGGGGAGGTTTTTTTTACATAGATTAGAGAGAAGGCAGGGCGTTTTAAAAGCGAGAATAGGGGGAGGGGGTTTTACATAGATTTTATTTATTTATTTATTTAGATTTATTTATTAATTGTGGGGCTGCTGTGCGTGAATTTTTTTTATTGGGGTTGAGGGGGGTGTTTGGCCCTTGGTGTGAGTTTACGACTTGCAGCAGCAGCAGCACAATTAATAAATAAATATAAATAAATAAATAAATAAATGACAATAAATACATTTGAAATACATTTTTATTGATAGTGTACATGTGCAGGGGGTCTCCGGAGCTGAACCGCGGTGGTTTTAGGTCTGGGGACCCCGTGCCCCCCGAGATACAGGCCCCTTTAGGGGGTGCCGGTATCCCTCTGCTCTGCTTGGTTTACAGGCCGCGATCACGTGATCGGGACCTTTAAACCAAGCAGAGGGCTACCGGCACCCCCTAAAGGGGCCTGTATCTCGGGGGGCACGGGGTCCCCAGACCTAAAACCACCGCGGTTCAGCTCCGGAGACCCCCTGCACATCTACACTATCAATAAAAATGTATTTCCAATGTATTTATTGTCATTTATTTATTTATTTTTTGGCGGCTGCTGTGTGTGTGTATTTTTTTATTGTGGGTAGCGGGAGGGTGGGTGAATGGGGTATTCGCCCCAACGATGGTTGGGGAGGGCTTGCGGGGGGGGGGGGGGGGTGGGGTAGCGGGAGGGCTTAACCCCTTCATGACCGTAGCGGTATTAACTGCTACGATCGTGAAGGGGTTAAGTGCACCCGCAACCCCCCCCCCCTCCCGCAAGTCCTAAACTCACACCAAGGGCCAAATACCCCCCTCACCCATCCCCACTACACACAATAAAGCGGGCACGGTGGGTTAACCCCTTCATTGCCTTAGCGGCTATCCGCTATGGTAATGACGCAGCATTTTCCGTATTTTTAATAATATTGATCAGGAGCAGGGGGGTTCCCTGAGCATTAATTTCTGGCTCAGGGAACCCCCTGCTCACTGTACAATATTATTAAATCTCTCTCTGCTGCAAACACATCTCGCCCCCAGTATGTGCAGTAATTTACTGAACATGTACTGTAGAATAAATGCATACAGTAGTTTTATTTATTCGGGTTTATTACACAGTATACTGTATGGCCGGAAAACATCAGCATACAGTACAATATAATCCATCGAAATCCCCCCATTAGCCGTTTTCTTTTCTGAGGAAAAACAAAATGAAAAGTTTTAATGTACAGTAATGGTCAGCCCCCTAAAGAAGTTCCCAGCCAGCCCCACCAAAATAATACGGCAAAAATACAGTACTCACCATACTGTACAGTACAGTATTACTAAATTTCCCATTCAGCTTGCGCTGGCGCCGGCCCACTTCCAGTCCAGCTTTCATCATTTTGCAGAGGGACTAGCCCACCTGTAGTCAGCGGGAAATCGCTTAGGTACATGCAAGCTTCATCAAAACTGGCTGCGAAATCCATCTCAGATTTGTCACCGACGGCAGGACCATGATGATAAGCTGGTGCTGCTGCTGGTTCTGGTTCTGGTTCTGGCGCATTGCTTGGCAGGGACTGTCGCTTCTTATTTCGTTTTAACACGACCCTTCGCCTTTTGCCGCCTCCATTATCATAGATACGGGAAAAACCCTGTGACACACACCAATACCCTCCAACAAATTGGGGCTCAATACGGTGAAAACAGGGGTCACTACATAACCTTTTCCTTATTGCATGCTTCCACAAATGAGGAGTTGGCGAAAATCTGTAAAAGTCATAATTTTCGATAAAATACTGATAAATTTGAACAACTGTTGCCATCTTATCCTCTGTTGCATTTATAGCGGCCCATATCAAATAAGCATAACTTCTGTCAGGTTTTTGGAACACGGGCTCCACTTGTTCACTCATGTCTCTGTAGAATAGTGTAAGTGAAAATGATCTTTGTCTTTATTTAATACATTACTGTATGTAAAGCCTAAATTGATACATTTTTTGCAACTATTCCTTCAGTCTCAAGGACAAGTTACACAATAGCATACTGTACTGGGATAAAGTAACTTTTTTTGGAAACGAAACAACTTGCAAAGGCCACACATTACTTAAGTCATGAGTTTATGCCATCTGGTGGACAATCGAAACATCGCAGCCTAGTAAATCATTCTCATTATCATTTAACAAGATCAGGCCCCCGTCAGCCAGGCATGAACCGTGGCTGGGAAGGCAAGCGCAACGAAGCATGCAAGAGGTGAGCAGTGGCGGATTCCAGGTTTCTGCCAGGTACAAACCAGGCATTTGCTCGAATAAAGTGTGTCGGTGCAGTACTGTCCCTAGCACAAGCTCACACACCCTGAGAAGGAGAGAAGCAGAGTGCAGGTACTGTCGTTAGCACAAGCTCACACCCCGAGTTCAGAAGCAAAGTGCAGGTACTGTCGCTGACACAAGCTCACACCCGGAGAAGGACAGGAGCAGAGTGCAGGTACTGTCCCTAGCACAAGCTCACACACCCTGAGAAGGAGAGAAGCAGAGTGCAGGTACTGTCGTTAGCACAAGCTCACACACCGAGTTCAGAAGCAGAGTGCAGGTACTGTCGCTGGCACAAGCTCACACCCTGAGAAGGACAGAAGCAGAGTGCAGGTACTGTCACTGGCACAAGCTCACACCCCGAGAAGGACAGGAGCAGAGTGCAGGTACTGTCGCTGGCACAAGCTCACACCCCGAGAAGGACAGAAGCAGAGTGCAGGTACTGTCGCTGGCACAAGCTCACACCCTGAGAAGGACAGGAGCAGAGTGCAGGTACAGGACTGGCTGCTGATAAAGAGCTTAGCTCTCCAACTTCTAGATAGGAACTAACAAGTGTGTTCAATAGTGCTCCAGAGGAGCTAGGTATTTTGTTTTATGTCCTTTGACAATTAAACTTTTAATAGATCCCAAGGTTTCTGTCTTTTATATGAGAGTAGAGATTCTGCAAAGTGGCCGAGTTGTCGCAACATACATACATACATACATACATACATACATACATACATACGTGTTAGACTGCTAGCACTGAAGTACTATACCTGTGGGTGAGTAGTTAGAAGGGAGGAACCAGACACATAGGAAACCTTCTCATAATGCGACTGGATGATCCAGTTGGAACTGCCAAGGGCATAACCAGAGCTCAGAGGCGTGACCAACACCGCCCCAAATAACTCCTGGAAAGGGGGGGAAAGGACCACTTTGGAAAATACATTTAAACCTAAACAGAATATGTATTGTCAAGCAATAGTATCTTTATTAACTCTTTTGCTGCCAAAGGGGCAGTGAATGAGTTAACCGATTAGAAAATCTTCACTACTTTTTAATTAGCTGATGTTTATTCCTGGAAGGTTACATTAAGTTGCATGTGCATTTTGCCCCTGTGTGTGGTATCCATGTTGATCCCTCTGCCTCCTGGATGCCAGCATGCCGCTGCCAGCACCGCCCTATGACAGTGTGGGGTACCACGTGAGGAATTATCAATCCCCTTCTATCAGTAATCAGCCCTACGCATGAGTAACAATGATCAGATACTCTGGGGAGATCACCAGATCCCGGAGAGTTTCGAACCCTTTGTTCCATGAGCGTTAAAGGAACGATATGGCATATTACCAGCACGGACCCCATGGAAAGACGTGGCCTGGAGCTGCAGGACTCACAATTTTCTGGGAAAATCCTACGAGCTGGATCTTGCTGAGCGCAGCGTTCACTTCTTGCATCGTGTAGCACTTCCTCCACGTGGAGACCTCAACAGCATCCTTCAACGGGGCAGGTAACAGCCTGTAAATACGCATGAGACGTTAGAATGACTTGCTGCGCCTCTATATATTGCATTCATTCGATCATGAACAGCAGCTTTTCCCCCACCAGAAAGGGAGATGATTTAGCCTTATGCCCTATGTTCGGGGTTCTCAGAGCTCTAACTGGGACACCCGACCAATACCCAACTGGTATATAAGTTACTATAAGTGCATTCACCATGTGTACAAATGTGCTGCTTATTGCTGTGGCCAGTGGTCCCCAAGAGGTTTCCAACAACCCATTGCCTTGCTTGTAGGGTTTTATTCTTTAAGCATCCCCGATCCTCTCCCATGCAATACTGTACATGTCTCCACCACCTCTGCTGAGAGGGGACTTCATGTACCCACTGCCACATCTCCACCGTCTCACATGTCACATGTCCGCGCTTTTCTATGACCTACTTTAAACCTACAGTATTCGCCTGCAAGTTAATTCTACCCCAACAAAGACATTCCCAATGTTATCCCCACCGAGTGGGCGCCAGAATGTATCCTATGTAAAAGCTGCATGGAGTTGGGACGGGTCCTGAATAGTAGCAGGATATTCCAGTATAGCCCTACATAGTACTGACAGTATTTGCAGTGCTGGATGTGTAGGAGTAGGCTGCAGGAGTAGCTCAGTGGTAATGCCGGTGTGTATTCCAGTATAACCTCCTTGTGAAGGCAAAGAAAACATCCAATGATGAAAAATAACAGTGCACCGCAGGAATGGGCCGGGGGCACAAAAAGGGTTAAAACAACGATTTATTAATTAAGTGGCATACGGACAGAAGAAACGGGCAAAAGAATCACCAACGTGTTCCGTTTCGCTATTTTAGTGTAATTAAGTGCACTTAATATATAGTAGTTTTAACCCTTTTGTGCCTCGGCCCATTCCTGCAGAGCACGGCTATGTTTCATCATTGGGTGTTCTCTTTGCCTTTGCTGATCTCTTTGCCGCAGGACGCACGCTCCGGAGTATTACACCACCAAGCTGTGAGTGCCCCATTTACTTCATCAATCTTATCTGCAATACCCACCTCACTGTCCGGCAGGGGGTCACTAGTCTGCTTATTGAGAGGTGATTTTTCAGCCTGTCTACAACTGCCTGGTTTGCTCATTCTCTCATAGGACTTTAACCTATATGGGGTACTCACTTTATCAATTATAGCCGCTGTTGGTGTATGTGATAATATTCTCCCGGTTCATCTATCACAAAGTGCTGAATTATCAATAGCACGGATTTTGCCTCCACCCTGGCTCTGCAGCACTGCCCTTCCAGGATACTCCCGTTTCACCCGGCTAATCTCCTTGTGACCTGGGAAGTCACCGCACTCAATCTCCCTGTGCCTTAGGCATCCAAATTAGATCGTAAGCTCTGCAGGGCAGGGACTCACTGTGCCTGCAAAATTCTATGTACAATGCTGCTCTTGCAGTCAGCGCTATACAAGACAATAATAATACATTATTATTATTTATTATTAAATAGGCACAATAAATTCCGGCCTCAGAGCTTGCAGTCGAACCATTTGGTGTTTAACGCACAGGGAACCCTAACCCTAAACAAACTTTCATGAAAGATTCACTGCAAGAAATGATCTTAACGGGATGCCCTGAAACAGTCTTCTCAGGCGGCGATTATACTGCATGCTCGCGCGCAGACGCGAAACATGCACTGCAGGCATCGGGAGGCGTGGCTATGACGTCATGCGAGTGATTCGCCCTCATTGGCTGAACCGCTCCCGTGACGCGGCCGTCGCGCTACAAAAAACTATTTAATTGGTCTCCGCACCAGTCTGTCGCTCCGTACTAAATAAATTAAAAAGCGCATTGGAAAGGGCAAGAAGAAAAATAATTGGATTAGAAAGATTAGTACAATGAAGAAGTAATAAAATTTTATTTTTTTGGTTTCTCCGGTGATTCTGGGTCAACTAGACATAAATTGCAGTAATCACTGCTGGACTACTAAGTCCATCTACTGTGAATACATATGACATAGAGTGCTGATTATATAGGGGAAAACTTTCTGATCATTCTTATGATCAACACTGTTATTAGAAAGATTAGTTAAGAGTTAGGGGCACAATTATAACCTTCTTAGAGCTGGAGGGTCCATCAACGTATTGTTAAAAACAAAGGAGTGACGTACACGTGCTTACACCCCTAACTCACGGGGGACGGTAATGTGTTTATCTGTAAAAGTGAATCAATTTCTCCGTCTGAAATCTTAACATGACAACCTTGAAAACGAAGCTTTAGCGCTAACACAATATGAGGCACAAACTTCTGCCAAGACTGCAGAGATGAATTGCTTTCTGGTGCATTAATACGGATGCTGTTGCAGGTTAATACGCTACAATTTAAAATAGTGCATGGCTAATATTGAACTTTCTGGAATTTGGAAGAATGGTTATGATTAATTATTGAATTATAGGATAAACTTTCTGGAAAGCTTAGCAAAATATTTGTGCATCACTTCTAGACTTAAATGACAAAATTAGATTTTTTTTTAAAATTAAGAACAGATGGAAACAGAACAAACTTCAACAATCATCGTTCTGTCTACGGACAATCAGAAAGTATAACATTCATAACAGTTCTTATTATATTTATGCTCCTGCTGCAAAACTGGTGTTTTATTTGCTTAGTAATTAGAAATTCCTCTTATATCCCATTTAAAAAAAAGGACCCCACCCCTAACAGAACTATATACATTCAAATATGAGGTTATATCTCTGTTCTGACGCAAGTGCTTTCATACGAGGAATACACGGGCTTGCAGACTGCTCCTCTCTCACTTAGGCCCAGATACACAGAGCTCAACCAGGGCAAAAAAAAAATCACATTAGTTTACCTAAAATAGTAACCGCAAATAAAAATACCCCCTGTGAGCACATTCACATGTCTCAGACAGGTCTGCAACCCTGCTCGTCCCCAATATCTCTCAGCATACAGTGCATCCACTGCAGCCAGGGATTCTGGGTAATGACATGCAAATGAGCACTCGCAGTGTGCCACTCTTTACTGCTCATTCATTTTAACATTGACCTTTATAAGCTTATGCCTGCAGTGCGAGCACGGTATGCTAAGAGATAATGGGGAAGAGCAGGGCGAGACGGGAATATGCTCAGAACATGGCATTTTTATTTACTGCACACTGTATGTCAATTTTTTTTTTTTTTACCTACCATAATTTATTTAGTGTCTACAATAGTGCCACACATTTTCCCTGAGTAACCCCTATCCCCGAAGGTAATTTGTAGGCCAAAACAGTCGTGCGGTCACTCATTAGCACACAGGCTTAAACTCAGATTACAATATCACTACCCTGGGCTCGTTCAAATAACATGGCTTGTGTTCTACCGCTCGGAAAAGGGGTGTCACTTACAGCCAGGCCCTGAAATATGGGGTTTGGGGGGAGTGAGAGAGGGAGAGACTGGTATACCTCTCCAAACGCACCTTTGTACAATACGGGGAGAGAGGCCTGTGCACGAAACTGAGCACACCTGGGAAATATGCTCATTTACAGTCATTTAAATATACTCTGCATAACCAAATGAGCCTTCAGTGACTGAAGGGGGTGCTTTTTCATTAAAATGTCACTTTTTGTGAGTAGGGTTACTGGCTCTGCACTTCTGTAACCCAGCCTGTGCTGAGAAGCTGTGTAATGCGGCAGGCATAAGCTCATAGGGGTCCCATGTTACAATGGTTAAGAAGCCAAGTGACACCGTGTGCTCATTTGCATGTTATTTCCCAGAATCCCCAGCTGCAGTGGAAGCACAGTATGCGGAGACACAATGGGGGGAGGGCAGGGTTGCAGACCTGTCTGAGACATGTGAACGTGCTCACATGTGATCTTTTTATTTGCCGTGCGCTTTTTAGGTCTCGAACTCTCAAACCTCACGGATCTGGACATTTCAGAAGTTGATATCACGGGTACGTGTCACTACGAAGTAATACAGAGAGACATGCTGCCGGTACCTTTGCACTTCCTTGTGCTTCCACATAGAGGCAGACTGAGCCTTCGGGACACGCTCAATGAAATTCACCAACTCCTCCATCAGAAGCCTGCAATATAACAAGCGTCCTGTGAACAGAGGTCTATGATGCACTGAAAAAGATCAAAGCAAAACGCAATTCCTTTAGGGACAAGGCTCTATAGGAGGGGCGGGCAACGCTAGTCCTCAAATGCCATCAACCGGCCAGGTTTTCAGGATAACCCTGCTTCAGCACAGATGGCTCAATCGAAGACTGAGCCGAAGATTGTCCAAGAGTCGAAGACAGCCACCGGTGCTGAAGCTGGGACCGATTGAGCCGCCTGCGCTGAAGCAGGGATATCCTGAAAACCTGGACCTGTTTGGTGGCCCTTGATTGGAGTTGGCCACCCTCTTCTATAGCATAAACGTAAAGGCAGGCGACACCTCAAAATTGTAAGTGCTCCTACAAGAAATATTCCTGTTTCAAAATGCTAAAAAACAAAAAACAAGTTTGGAAAGTGATGTTTGTGGTGCAGCAGAGTCCCAGGTACAGCAGGCATGCAATGTCATATCACATCCCGTGCAGACGGCCTGCAGACGGCAGGAAGATCCAATGTTGCGCAATTATCTAGCAGCAGAACTACTTCTAACATTGCTAAAGCAACTGGGTGTCGGGTGAAAAGCCCTCTCTTTCCAACGCTTCCCTCCCCACCTGCCGGGCTTCAGACAGCTTTACCTGCTTATCGTTGTACAGGCAGCGAATCATTTTCCAACATCATTTCTAACTTCACATTAAAATTATTTATTTTAACTAGTTACATGCTGAATATATATAAATTAAATATATATATATATATATGACAGTATAGCGTCTTTATTATTCAGGCTTGAAATCGTTCTCTCTTTAGACGACTCTTCCGTTTCCGGGCCGACGCGGTCATGTGACTGCGCTTTGTCGGAGGGACCACGGCACTCTGGTGCCACAGTCCCTCCAGCACTCAAAGGGTTAAAAGGATGACAGGTGTGTGTGTGTGTGTGTGTGAGCACCTCCCCTGATTTTGTATCTCCCCCCCCCCCGTCCCAGAATTGGCGGTATAAGTGGTCACATAGAGCAGATAACAGCTCTAAGGAATTCATGCCAGAAACAGCATAGGCAGCTAAAGTGACACGCCCACCAGGTGCTCATTTACATGCTACTACCCAGAATCCTTGTCTGCAGCCCAAGCCCATGTGTGCGCCGATACAGTGGTGAATGGAGCAGCTTGAATGTCGAAGATATGAAAACCCTCTCATGGGCATTCTATCTTTGGCACAAATAAAAGGGGGGGGGGGGGAACAGAAACAATGAATTAGACAATTTTACTTTTATTTAAATAATCCCATTAAATTGCCCCCCCCCCCCCAAAAAAAACAGTTAGAAAAATAGGCGAGATTGGAATGTTCCAGATATAATGTGTGATGTAGAGATAAGTCATTGGCTGAAAACCAAATAAAAAGCAAAAACGGATCTCTTCCCCGCTACTTGGGTTCTATCGAGTTTTAAAAATGGGGGGGCTGCGATTCGTCATATATTAAAGAAAATGTTTACACCTGTGGAAGAACCGCTAGTCACCTTTTCAGTGTCAAGATGGGACAACACACCGAAAGGACTATTCAACTGGTTACTACTGTGCTTTAAAAAGCAGGGAGGGCAGGAGGACTGTGGGCCATATTAAGTAAGTGGTGCTATTCCATAAGACGCCTTCCAATGCTTATAGGTGTGCCAGAAGTTCTTTCTGTGAATGGGCCATATGGTGTCTTCCTGTACATGAAGGCCGAGCTGCTGTGGCAGGGGGAGCACGGAGACAATGGTCCCAGCGGCTCAGTAGATCGGCCGAGTTCCTTCCACTGCAGGGGCCAATGTCAGGAGGCAGATGGGTCATCTAACCCTGGGGGGCCAATGTCAGGAGGCAGGTGGGTCATCTAACCCTGCTTAACAGGGTCCTCTCATGACCCCTTGCTCTATAACTTCATTGAAAATCCCCTTCCCCGGCCTATTGACTAGTGAACCCCTTGGGTTATGTTTGTGTCCCGGGCCCCAAACAAGCTGGTGGTGAGCCTGCCGAAAGGTGTCTTCTAGAACAGCCCTGCTTAGTAAATACAGTACGGCCTTGTGTGTCGTGGCTAATGTTATATATTTGCTTCTAAAGAAGATGAAACTAGAGCAGTGTGTCTGAATGTGCATCAGGATATCACTGTATACCCAGGCTTGTTTATTTTCACCCAACGAAAAATAAATAAAACATTCTTGCATTAAAGGAGCAATCCAAGTCATTTTTTTTAAAATACAGGTTTGAAGCAAAGCGTCTCCCTAGCTGAACCCCCATTCGTTTCTGCTGAGGGGGACCCCCTGCTTCCGGAGATGGTTACCTCCGCAGGGGGTGCCGGTATCTCTCTGCAGTTTTCAGCTTCCTCGTCATATGGGCCAATAGGAAGCCAAACCTGATGAGCTTTGAAAAGCAGCCATATAGTGAACCCTGGCGTGGCTACCGGCACTCTCTATGGCGGTAAAGACCTCCGGAAACAGGGGGTCCTCAGAGCTGAAATGAATGGGGTACAGCTTCGGAGAACCCCTGCTACCTCTTAACTACCCTCTGTCCACAAACATTAAAACATCTCTAAACATGTCACCATTTGGCCTAGTACACTGAATAAAACATCTAAGAAAGCAGAAACGTCACAAAAACCAATGAATAGAGGGGGGTGGGGGAAGAATATGGCCTGTCTCCTGAATGGCTGTTTACCTGCCAATTTGAAGTGTTGGCTCCGTGGCGTACACTGTCCCCGTGAAGCCCGTGTGTTCGGTGATGTATGGCAGCGCCATCATACAGTGATAGTTAGAGATGAGAATCACATCTACAGTAGACAGATCTATCAACTCCGTCTGAAAACCGAGAGCAGCACATTAACCACGTCTGCAGCCCGAGGCATCTCTGAAGCGTCCGCTCGGCGTCATACTCAACCCCCCGCACACAACTTCTGATGGCCATCGGTGCTCACAATACCAGTACTCATTGCTACACAGTCTCACTGGGGTTTTAATTGAACAAATATAAAAAAAATTGACTTCAGTTCGCCGTTGGTTGCCGGGAAAGCTGCTCATTCTGCCAGTCACACGGCTCAACACCGCGCCTCCTCCTTTCTGTCCTTAACTAGATCAGGGGCGGCCGACTCCAGTCCTCAAGAGCCACCAACAGGCCAGGTATTAGGGATATCCCTGCTTCAGCACAGGTGGCTCGATCAGTCTTTGACTGAGCCGCCTGTGCTGAGGCAGGGATATCCTTAAAACCTGACCCATCGGTGGCTCTTTAGGACTGGAGGTGGCCGCCCTTGACAGATATACAGTACATACATAGTCCTTTTTGAAATGGTATTTTTCCCAATAGTTTAACCCTGTGGTTGCTAGAATGGCCTGCTGCAGTTAAAGCAGCAATACACCGTGCTGGATTATTATTTTTCGTTGCTTTTGTTACGTCTCCCTCATTCTTACAGCCGCGGTACAGCTTGTGTTGGAAGGCGTTTAAAAACAGCAGAATTGAGGAAAGCAGCATAATTTCCATGTTGTCTCTCTCTGCGTCAATGCCCTATAGAATAAAGTGTGTATGTGTATGTGTATATACACACATATACATATAGTAAAGAATAAGTATTAAAAAAACCTGCTTAGCAATACAAAAATAAATAAATGAGAAGGCTGACAGCCTAGTGCTGAGACTCAAAGCTTGGGGTCTTAATTAGGCCTTTACTTTGCACTGCTCTGTTACACGGAGAGAAGCAGTCAGAGAGCGGCATGTAACAGCTCACATAATACAAGGAACTGAAATGATCCTGCAGCACACATACGGTATATCAGATAACTAAAAACTATTTACAATCCACCTACAGTGCCCATTACCCCTGGATATTGTGACCGACATTAGTACGCCAAGGTTAAGATCTGGGAAACATTGATGAGGGGTTAGGAAGGATTTATAGAATATATATTATTATAATGGGGTTGATCAAATTCTGCGCCTCCGTGAAAAACTTTTCCTCGAGGTTAAAAAGCTCTGATCTTAGGACCAAGGAAACAAACGGCCCTGGCATGCTTATTAGGGTGAATGTAGGGAATTATCATTTTTACAGAAGTCTCTTATAAAACTCTGTCAATCCCACAATCCACAGACTTATTTACCTTTCCTCTCCTTTTGTGTCATTTGTAAAATAGTTATGATACCATCACTGGTAAATCGGATACAAATCAAGGACTGATCTGCATGCATTTTAGAGGAACAGAAGAAAACAAAAAAAACATATCCATAGCTCACACTACACACATTAGTATGTCTTGTCTTAGGCTGTGTCCAGGGTCAGCGCATGCTGAGGCGCGCTCACGCTCGGCACTGAGCCCCTGCAGCCGCAATGAGAGCGGCTATAGCAGGGGCTCGCTTACGCAAGCGTGCGGAAGCGTAGGTCTTATTCAATTTTTAGTTTCAAGCGCTCAAGGGAGCGCAGGGCCGGTCACGTGAGCGGTTCGCCCAATGAGGGCGAACCAGCTCCGTGACGTCACTGGCCCGCCCCCCGACACGCCCCCGGACCAAGGCCAGGGAAAGCACCCGCTTTCCCTCAGCCACAGCGCGCCTCAGCACGGCTGAAGTCCTATGGACGCAGGCAGAGGTGAGGTCCTAGAGGTGTAAGCCAATTACACTGTTATTTGTTTTATTTGGTCTGCTATGTTGGGCTTACCCTTTAATGATAAAGTGTGGGTTACGCATTAAACCGTGATAGTGCTGATCGGGGCAATATCACATGGACACTCCTATTGAAGTCAAAAGGAGTTTCCGTGCACCCATCGGCACTATTGCAGTTTAAAGACTAACCCCAAAGACGCACACGTATCGGTGGCACGTGGGTAAGAATCTCAAAACGTTCATTTTTATTTTTAAATGGAAACTCCTACTGTTTTGATCCAACCTGCATACCTCCATATCCCCCAATTAACGCTTGGGAGACCGAATTTAGAATCCACTGCTCGATGCTCAACGTCTTCCCTTCAATAGGCAAAAAGTACAGAAAAGATCTAAAAAATTCAGGCAAATCGTATATTCAATACTTACTTCGGGCAAACAGAACTCTGGCACAGAGTCTACAAACACACGCCCGGCACACTCCTTCAGCTCCTGGAATAAAAGAGATTGTCTCTTTAGCCTGCACTATACAGAGATACAGAGCTTACAGGCACAGTGATTAGTGCGGGGGTGTTAGACTGAGCCACCTGTGCTGAAGCAGGGATATTCTGAAAACCTGACTGGTTGCGGACTGGAGTCGGCCCCTCCTGGGTTAGAGCATACAACTTATTTTCTAATAACACAGGGAAAGTGAAGTCGGGTGGCGAGCCTGTCTGATAACCATGCGTGGGAAACGCGTGGGTAGCTGCCGACTCCAGCAGAGCACTAAACAGAGCAAGCAGACTTCATTAGCAAGGCCACAACTGCCCTTTAAATAGGACCGCTGCGCCCACGGTGTGCGGCCCCTGATCAGGAAGGCAGCTGCCAAGCAACTGAAGAAGGTTTGCTCAAAACTCCTACTAAAAAGGTCTGTTTTACTAACTGGACCAAGCTCACAAAACCCAGGGGGATCAACGGTGTGAAATCTCCCTCGTCCTTTAAAAGGGTTTCAGAGACATTATATGACGGGGGCAGCCCTGCTGTGGACCGATATATTATTTCTTCCTTAGGCTGCATATATATGCAAGTCACCTCGCCAAGCGCCGCCCGCTCAGCGAGCTAAGTGCTAACGGGGACGCAGCCTAAGGCTAAGGCCCCGCTCCCTCAGTCAGCGCTCCCGCACTGCAGACAGGCGGGGCGCTGACAGACACAGACCGCGATATGCGGTCTGTAGGGAGCGGGAGCTGGGGCTGGAGTGGGAGGGAGGGGCGTGGTTTAAGCGGAGGGACCCGCTAACCCCCCCCCCCCACGGGCTCGGGCTGCAGCTGTTGCCCTATTCACACGCTGACACACACACACACACACAGACACGCACAGACACGCACAGACACGCACTCAAGCTGCTTTCCCTCCACACTCTCCTCCCTGCTCCCCAAATCCTCCCCGCTCCCCAAAGCCTCCCCTCCTCCCGAAGCCTTCCCTCCTCATTGGCTCACAGCCACACCACGTGACGCGTCGCCGCTTGGGATTGCAATTCTCTTGAATCCCCTGGCGGCTGACGCGTCACAGCGTGTAGTGAGCTGTGCAGCGAGGGGGGACCGGGACCGGCACGGGAGGATTCCCCTGCTGGTGGGGAAAGCTCGTGCGGCCGCTCGCGCCGCCGGGCGTAGCTGGTCCCAGCCCTAAGGAAGAAATAATAAATCAGAGATATATATATATATTCACACACACACACACGTCCCTGCTAACGCGATGCGCGCACACACGCTCATCGGTGTTCAGGTAAATACATTTTTCATACTTACCACCGTGCTCAGCTTCCCCTGGAGCGCCCCCCCCCCCCCCAGCGAGCACTTGCAAAAATGTAAAGGACACCCGGAGCTCAAGCTTGGAGAGCTCTTCAAGCATGAGCGCGCTCAGCGCCAGCGGGGACAAAGCCTTATGCTGATTTAAAGCTGGGTTTTATTTTGTGTGTATTTCATCTTGGGTTAACCGAATAAAAAAAAACCCCTGGCTCGGTCTCCCCCCGCGTTGTCCCTTCTCTGCAACAGAAAAAGGTAGGGGGAAAAATGGCTAATTATCAAGTCTCCCAGCTGAACAACGGGTGCAAGCAATAACACCGTATCCATCAAATAAAAACCAACACAAAGATCTTTGCAAAAACATGGTACCGTTTTTCTTGCCTCCGTTTTGCAGATAATACATGCGATTCGCCCAATGAGTAAAATCAGAGTCGCTTAAAGAAAATGATTAGGGAACCGCTATGTACTAATTCCCATCATACACGGGCAAAGGATTATCCGCGGAAACCAACCGTTAGTGCATATAAATAAAACAAATGTGAAACGCTTCTTCACCAATCAACCTACAACACAAACAATCAGAGGAACTCATTACCACTACATGTGGTCACTGAAAAAATGTTTTGATGGGTTTTACAAAAACCATTACACAGCGGTGGAGTGGAAGTAATGGCTAAAACAACTGAGTGGCTGTATATCTTCTAATACAAGAAGCAGAGAGGTGATTAGATGACATATATACCCATTCTGCATTCTCCCCATGTGCTTCCAGTGGCGGACACTCATGGAGACACATGATACAGGGCCAGGTACAGCACCTGGTGGGATCTTACCCATTATACAGTAAACCTGGGCCCCGGAGTCACAATGGAAACGTTCATCAAATACAAAATGAAATCGTTTTTTTTTGGCTAGGCTTATTGTACTATGAGCTGCAGCTCACCTCTGCTCCAAGCACCTCGTACTACTACCATATCGTCCGATGGACTTTTCTATGGGATAGCTCAGTGTATCCCACTTCCTGCATACTGTGATCTTACTCCTTAGCAAGATTGCAGGTAGAAGGAAGAAAAATATCTAAAAACCAAGATAGGGCTAGCACAGGGTTTGCCGGGGGTTTTATTTTTTTCTAACTCTTTTGCCTCTGTATTTGGTGGGCGACGTAAGATGAACAACACTTGTGTACTGTTCCGCCAAGATCCCACACAAAACGGTAAGGATTTCACTTTGTGGAATACAGGAATTTTATGCAGGGATGTCTTCTGTCTACTTGTCTCCCCTCTGATCCCCTCTCCCTGTCTTTTTAATCACTATGTCCTCCTGTCTGTATTTCCCCATCACTCTGAGCCCCTGTTTTAAGTACCACGGCCCCAGGTTGAGAAACCCTGTACTAGCTGGTGTACTATAGCTCTCCAAAAGCCCCCCAATCTCTGAGAATTTCCCCCATTATATTCAGCACGCTCACGGTCTCTACATGCCAAGCAGAGCAAATTAAAAATAAAACCCAGCAGGGATTTCAAAAGCTCTGATCGACAAATCAGTTATCCAACCGTTCTTAAAAAACCTGAGAATAGTGATTTGTCATTTCTTGAGACAAACAAATGATTTATACACACATTTTGCAGAATTCCATCAATTTCCCAATTAATTATGCAATTATCTCCGGTGTAACTAGGACAGTGGCTTTAAAGAGACAAGGTTAACAGCCGCTCTTGTTCGGGACTTGGACGTCTCAAAATAGCGAGATTAGTCCGTCATAAATAATGGCAGAGGGACATCCTTCTTTACCAGGGCTGCAGCAATTAATACACATATACCAAGAGACAAAGAATGAAATGGATTGCTTTAATACGGCTGCAAGTGCCATGACATCCCGCTGAAGAGTTCTGTAAACGCCAAAGTACAGAATAACAGCCCCAGTACAGAGCACACACGGACATCTTCACTAGGTCTTTCTATCAGCAACGTAACAGTACTCGCTCCTGTATAGAACTGTCTCCATTGTGGAAGATGAGGATTCTCAGAATACAAATTCAATGCAATTGTTGCTCAACGTGCCACAATTCCTCCTGTGATAGTATCACTACATATGGCAACACCATCGAAGACCCTCATTCCAAAAATCCCAAGCGTACGAGCTCATCCTTTCTAGAATAACTGGTCTTTTCGAACGCCGACATGTGCGTTCTCTTCCTGTTCTACTCCCGGGGGGGGGGGGGGGGGGTTATCCTAAATTCGCCCAATTGACTGATGGGTAATTTCATCCGAACATGGCCCAATTGGCCGCTGTGGCATATATAGAATAAGCCATTAGGGGTTTATTCATCAAACAGACTTCAGTGGGAAATGCGATGCGTTCGTGTCCCGATTGGCACTATCGGTTTAATGAATAACCCTCTTGATCACAACCCCCCCCCCCCCCTCTTTAAAATAAGATTATTACGAGATATTACTTGCACAGTATATTAAAAATCATCAGGAATATTAGCCAGGGTTAAAATGTCGAGTCCTCTATATATGGGATTTCTCCCCACCCCCACCAAAATCAGCTTCTCTGAATGGGAAGCCCAATAATACGCCGAAAATTCTATGCGTGAAAAAGTGGTGTCTTTTTTAATGAGGTTTTCATTGGACTAGCACAGGGAAAACGGGTTAAAGATATATATTATTTAATATATATATATTTTTTTTTTTTTTAAACATCAAAATGAAAGTATAAACCAAAGTTTTCTTCCCAGGAATCAGACATCGGAGATTTTGTATCAGATGAGCTGCAGTGCAATGAGATTCATTACTAATCCACCTGGCTTGGGCATGTTATGGAACAGCACAAGCGGGCGTCTTACTTACAGCTTCTGTGTAACATGCCGAATGAAGAAGAAAGGAGGAATGGGCAGGTTTGTGCTATTCCAGGGGAAGCAGCTGCCCGTAGGACGAGTAATACACCTAAGGCCGTGTCCATAGATGGACAGGCCGTGCTGAGGCGTGCGGACGCTCCGCGCTGAGCCCCTGCATCCTCAATGAGGATGCCTTGAGAGGGGGCTCACGCGAGCGTCCGCAGGCGTGCGGAGGAGTTGGAGGTTTCAGCCGAGCGCCAAGCTGTTTTTCAGCGCGCTGTCGGCTGAAATCCTCCAATGAGAGTGGGGCTGCGTCAACGTCACGGTGCCGTGACGTCGGCGCCGTGACGTCGACGTCAGTGCGTCGCGGGCGATTGGCCCAGCGACGTCACTGCCCCGCCTCCCTACAGTCTCCCCCCACCTCCGATCGCGGACGCTGGCTCGCCTGTATGGGCATGAAATCGCCCAGCTTCTGCAGGCGAGCCTCAGCGTCCGCTCGCCTCAGCACGGCTCCCCCCCTCTATGGCCCGGGCCTTAGGCTGCGTCCACTGTGTCGCTGAGCGCGCTCATGCTCGAGAGCGGTGACGTCACCAACTCTTCAAGCATGAACGCTGGGTGTCCTGCAATAATTTTGCAAGCATGAGCGAGGGGGGCATGGATCGGGGATATTTCCGTGTGTAGTGTGTGTGGGTGTGGGTGTGGGTGTTTGGGTGTGGGTGTGTGTGTATCACAGATCGTCAGAAATCAAAAAGGTAACTGCTGCCACCAGAAGGTGTATCCGGTCTTTGCTACAAAAGAAGTCAATTTAAATGTTGATTCAGAAATCTACAGCAGGCAGGATCAACTCCAGTCCCCAAGATCCCCCAACAGGTCAGGTTTTAAGGAGATCCCAGCTTCAACAAAGGTGGCTCAATCAGAGGCTCCGTAGAAGACTGAGCCTATGATTGCGCCACCTGTGCTGAAGCAGAGATATCCAGAAAACCTGACCCGTTGGTGGCCCTTGAGGCCTGGAGTGGAGAACCTCTGATCTACAGTATACGGCTTCCCCCGTGTTCTCTTAACTGTACCTTCTCGAACTGAGCGTTTCCGTCTTTGCCGACCCAACCAGGCAGTTTAGACAAACGAGTGCTGTAAAATAAAAATAATAAAGAGAAAGTTAGCACACATCGCTTTAATCTCACTTCCATCCCAAGCGCACCAGGGCTTTTCACCATCATAGTGCACCCTCTTCCAAGCAGCACTAATCTGTTCCTCCGCTCCATTTCCTTTGAAGGTTATACTGTATGTTACAAATGCACACACATGGGTCAGTGTATGTGTGTGCATGTCCACATCTCTATAGTATATTTCCTTCTTGGCAATAGACAAATGGAAAAATCAGGTCTCTTCAACTGGTGGCCCCTAATGTAGTCCTTGGACTGTCTGCTCCTGATAATTTCATAGTAGCGCCCTAATTTGATAGTTGGGCTTCCACACACACTTTACACTTACGCCCTCTTGGGCGTTGTGCAGGGATCACATCACACCCGCACGGCTGTACCTCCCCTTTCTAGTTGCTAGGGCAGCTAATTGTAATTTTTCACATAGAAACTCGCACAAGAAGTCTCCGCACAGTAGGTACTGGATGTCTGTGCAAATTCTCTTTGCTGCTGCAGCATCAAATCAGGGGACTACATATATAAGTAGGGAGGAGTACAGCTGCTCAGTGAGTAAAGACACTGACGCTAACAGCAATCACCCGGAGTGTGAAGCAGGGGAAACTGGTTCGATTCCCGGTGTCGGCTCCTTGCGACCGTGGGTAAGTCACTTCATTTCCCTGTGCCTCAGGCACCAAAAACAGATTGTAAGCTCTACGGGGCAGGGACTGTGTCTGCAAAACATCCTATGTGCTGCGTACCGCGCACTATACTGTAATTGTGACGCGCTTTGAGTCCCATTTGGGAGAAAGGCGCTATATGAAATAAAGTTATTATAAAGTTATCATATAAAATAAAAACACTAAAACGGGAGCTCTATTGCTTAAAAACAGGAGGCGAACCAATAATAAAAAAAATGTTCATAAAACGGTCCTCCCCGCGTCACTGACCCTCTTGGTCCATCCAAAGACAGCGTCACCGCGTACCATAGAGAGAGGCCCGTGTAATGCTCAGATTTCCCAGGCACCAGCCGACACTTCCATCAACCCGTCACCCTGTGTTTTATGGGACTCCTTAAATGGACGGCCGCTTGCGTTCATAGCAAATAATACATGTTATGCCCAATGAATAACCCATTGAGTACAAGCAAAGTACTGTCCCAGAAATGACTGCACCTTTAATGAAGCAGCACAGCTTAGGGCAAAAGTGAACCAGTGACATGTTAAATAGGCTCAATGCAGGGGGTTGCCATCTTTTAAATATAGGTTTTTGACTCTAGCTCCCCTCCACCCCCATATACTTGGTGAGCTGCGATACTTTTTAATAGACCAACAAGTTAATAATACTAGGTGGTCTTGTGCATAGACTGCTGAGGGCGTTTCTACCATCTTTATCCGATGTCTTTTGGTGATAAGACCGTTTGTCAGTACTGAAAACTAGAGGTGAATTATTACGTGGATGAAGTTCTTTTCTTAGACAATTACCTCAAGAAAGGAAGACAAAACATACAAAAAACACTGCAATAGTGCATTACCCAGGGACAAAATGGATGAATTAAATAGAGCAATTTAATATAAAACAATTAAACAAAACATAATAAAATAACAAACATAATGTTAATAGATGTCAATATAAAACTTTCATGTGCTGCTGCTGCACTGTGAAGAAAGAACTTGCTCCGCCTTGATAAAAATTGAAATCCTACTCTCCAAAGGTGACTAGGACATGCACATTTGTTTTAAGGTCTTTCTCGCCAGGTATAACGCTCGCGTTTCGAAACTCCTACGAAGAGACCCATTAGTAGGAGTTTCGAAACGCGTTGGAGGTTTTTTGGCATCGCAGGGACACCGTAGCAGTGAGATACAGGAGGTGACGTCAGCGGAGGAGCCGATCGACCGGACTCTGGCAGCAGCTGACTCCGAGTATTGAAGGCGATTTTCCCTCAGCGTCTGGCTTAATTCACCCCACAGCGAGCGGTGTACCTGGCGAGAAAGACCTTAAAACAAATGTGCATGTCCTAGTCACCTTTGGAGAGTAGGATTTCAATTTTTATCAAGGCGGAGCAAGTTCTTTCTTCACAGTGCAGCAGCAGCACATGAAAGTTTTATATTGACATCTATTAACATTATGTTTGTTATTTTATTATGTTTTGTTTAATTGTTTTATATTAAATTGCTCTATTTAATTCATCCATTTTGTCCCTGGGTAATGCACTATTGCAGTGTTTTTTGTATGTTTTGTCTTCCTTTCTTGAGGTAATTGTCTAAGAAAAGAACTTCACCCACGACCACATCCCATATCCTTGCCTCAGCGCCACAGGAGGTTTTTTCCATCCATATATCTACTTTTGGTTGGGAGAGACCAGAACAACCTTTTGGGCAGCTCCAGGACTATCTTTTGGACTTTTGTATCACAGGTTTTTCTATTGTCACATGTATTCATTTGATTTCTTTTGTCACACGAGCGCTACATTGCACTTATATTATCACAAGCAAGTGCCAGCTATGCTTGAATTCTGCAGCACCCGGAGGAAAAGTAAAACATATTCATTTTTAAACAGGACGCAAACAAGTACAAATGACGCAGTTACAATGTTTCTGGGGGGGGGGGGGGTTCAGGGCCGATTCATTGGAATAGTATCTGGTAATTACCCCCGTTAGCCAAACAAAACATCACAAAGGCGAATACTCTGGATGAAAAAAAATCTACCGTTAAATACAACAACAGTTTACAAACCGATATCATTATGAAAGATAAGAGGTAAAGATCGTAAAAACCCTCCCAAAGTTGGGTTAATATGGAGACATTAAAAGTTGAAACATTATTTTAAAATACTTTGACCTGGTTTTTAAACAAAATCAGAGAAGCCCGTCATGTACTTCGGCCGCAGAACACGTCCCTCCCATTAAAGAGACTGTCCCTTTCAACGCTGCCACCAATTTCTATTTACCAGTCGCGTGTTAACCTTTTCATTACCCTTCTGACGTACCCGGCCCATGCGGATCCTGGCCCACCAGGGGTCCTATGTTGTGCCAGGTGCGTGATGGGTAATCGCTCATTTTCCAAGGCTACGGCCCCAGTCCTCCCTGCTGCCCGCGCGCCTGGCGGCGCGTGCAGAGACTACAACCACGATGGGCGGTCGATAGGGAGCTCGGGGCGATGACGGGGGGGCACGGCCATGATGGGGGCATACCTGCCCTACCATTGGCTGCGCGCCGACCCCGCGACCGTGACGCTGCACGGGAAGACAAAAATCTTGTCTTCCCTGCTAGCGTACGCGTCACAGCGCTTTGCGCGCCCCCACGCACACAGCCACTGGGGCCTGCCCCATAAAGGGCTGTGCTGTGTGGTGCGCACGGCTGTAGCGCACGCCGCCGTGACAACCGGAGACTCAGCCTAAGGGGTGACCGGGCTCAGTGCTCCGGCTAAGAGGTCCGTCCGATCGGACGTGGTGACCCCTCCCTCTTCCACCACGTGCATCGCGGGGAAGGGGGGGGGGGGTAACAGAATCATGTGATCCCTCTAGCTGGCGGACGTCACCTGACACTGTGCTGCAGCTGGACCCCCGGCACCGAAAAGGTTAATTGAACAGTCGTTAGAAGGGATCTACTTTCCTTTTGCAAAATGTTGTTGTGTTGTGTTGTGTTATGATTTAGTTGTACAGCAAAAGGCAAAAAGCCCCAATGCTACCGTACATCCAATATGACAAATGATATAGTTAATGGCTGATCTCTCTCTCTCTTGTAAGTAAAAGGCTCATTTAGCAAAATGCGTTGGCCAAAGTATTTTTAAGCCTGGAGCCCTGCCAAGGTGTGCCCTTGGTACAGGTCCTAACACCACGACCTGCACACGTTCTCTCTACCTCGCTGGTGGAGGAAGAAGTCTTAATAGACGGGTCATTCACAGGGGCATCACAAGACCAGCTATTAAAATGTGCACTGGGTAAGCTTACAACCATGGAGAAAGGGGTAACACACCGTTTGCAGGGAGTGTGAGCGGCCGCTGAGTTGCAAGTGGCTTTCAAGAACTTATTTCCTTAAAACTAGCTGACTTTTTTTTTTACCCGAAAAACCCTAACCTGTTACCTGAACCGCTTACCCTAAAAACCCCTAACATGAACCCCGTACCCTAAACCATTACCATAACCCGAACCCCTTATTCTAAAAAACCCTAACCCCTTACCCTAACGCTAATCACCTACCTCGGGGCCGAAACGGCCAGAAGGTAAACGTGGGACAACTGTCGGGTCTAAAAGCCCCATTCCGCCCCCAGAAGCCTATATGAGATTAGCGCATATAATGCTAGCATCTGGTGCCCCGAGCATGTCCTGCTCTCTAGCCTCTGGTGCCCCGAGCATGTCCTGCTCTCTAGCCTCTGGTGCCCCGAGCATGTCCTGCTCTCTAGCCTCTGGTGCCCCGAGCATGTCCTGCTCTCTAGCCTCTGGTGCCCCGAGCATGTCCTGCTCTCTAGCCTCTGGTGCCCCGAGCATGTCCTGCTCTCTAGCCTCTGGTGCCCCGAGCATGTCCTGCTCTCTAGCCTCTGGTGCCCCGAGCATGTCCTGCTCTCTAGCCTCTGGTGCCCCGAGCATGTCCTGCTCTCTAGCCTCTGGTGCCCCGAGCATGTCCTGCTCTCTAGCCTCTGGTGCCCCGAGCATGTCCTGCTCTCTAGCCTCTGGTGCCCCGAGCATGTCCTGCTCTCTAGCCTCTGGTGCCCCGAGCATGTCCTGCTCTCTAGCCTCTGGTGCCCCGAGCATGTCCTGCTCTCTAGCCTCTGGTGCCCCGAGCATGTCCTGCTCTCTAGCCTCTGGTGCCCCGAGCATGTCCTGCTCTCTAGCCTCTGGTGCCCCGAGCATGTCCTGCTCTCTAGCCTCTGGTGCCCCGAGCATGTCCTGCTCTCTAGCCTCTGGTGCCCCGAGCATGTCCTGCTCTCTAGCCTCTGGTGCCCCGAGCATGTCCTGCTCTCTAGCCTCTGGTGCCCCGAGCATGTCCTGCTCTCTAGCCTCTGGTGCCCCGAGCATGTCCTGCTCTCTAGCCTCTGGTGCCCCGAGCATGTCCTGCTCTCTAGCCTCTGGTGCCCCGAGCATGTCCTGCTCTCTAGCCTCTGGTGCCCCGAGCATGTCCTGCTCTCTAGCCTCTGGTGCCCCGAGCATGTCCTGCTCTCTAGCCTCTGGTGCCCCGAGCATGTCCTGCTCTCTAGCCTCTGGTGCCCCGAGCATGTCCTGCTCTCTAGCCTCTGGTGCCCCGAGCATGTCCTGCTCTCTAGCCTCTGGTGCCCCGAGCATGTCCTGCTCTCTAGCCTCTGGTGCCCCGAGCATGTCCTGCTCTCTAGCCTCTGGTGCCCCGAGCATGTCCTGCTCTCTAGCCTCTGGTGCCCCGAGCATGTCCTGCTCTCTAGCCTCTGGTGCCCCGAGCATGTCCTGCTCTCTAGCCTCTGGTGCCCCGAGCATGTCCTGCTCTCTAGCCTCTGGTGCCCCGAGCATGTCCTGCTCTCTAGCCTCTGGTGCCCCGAGCATGTCCTGCTCTCTAGCCTCTGGTGCCCCGAGCATGTCCTGCTCTCTAGCCTCTGGTGCCCCGAGCATGTCCTGCTCTCTAGCCTCTGGTGCCCCGAGCATGTCCTGCTCTCTAGCCTCTGGTGCCCCGAGCATGTCCTGCTCTCTAGCCTCTGGTGCCCCGAGCATGTCCTGCTCTCTAGCCTCTGGTGCCCCGAGCATGTCCTGCTCTCTAGCCTCTGGTGCCCCGAGCATGTCCTGCTCTCTAGCCTCTGGTGCCCCGAGCATGTCCTGCTCTCTAGCCTCTGGTGCCCCGAGCATGTCCTGCTCTCTAGCCTCTGGTGCCCCGAGCATGTCCTGCTCTCTAGCCTCTGGTGCCCCGAGCATGTCCTGCTCTCTAGCCTCTGGTGCCCCGAGCATGTCCTGCTCTCTAGCCTCTGGTGCCCCGAGCATGTCCTGCTCTCTAGCCTCTGGTGCCCCGAGCATGTCCTGCTCTCTAGCCTCTGGTGCCCCGAGCATGTCCTGCTCTCTAGCATCTGGTGCCCCGAGCATGTCCTGCTCTCTAGCATCTGGTGCCCCGAGCATGTCCTGCTCTCTAGCATCTGGTGCCCCGAGCATGTCCTGCTCTCTAGCATCTGGTGCCCCGAGCATGTCCTGCTCTCTAGCATCTGGTGCCCCGAGCATGTCCTGCTCTCTAGCATCTGGTGCCCCGAGCATGTCCTGCTCTCTAGCATCTGGTGCCCGAGCATGTCCTGCTCTCTAGCATCTGGTGCCCCGAGCATGTCCTGCTCTCTAGCATCTGGTGCCCCGAGCATGTCCTGCTCTCTAGCATCTGGTGCCCCGAGCATGTCCTGCTCTCTAGCATCTGGTGCCCCGAGCATGTCCTGCTCTCTAGCATCTGGTGCCCCGAGCATGTCCTGCTCTCTAGCATCTGGTGCCCCGAGCATGTCCTGCTCTCTAGCATCTGGTGCCCCGAGCATGTCCTGCTCTCTAGCATCTGGTGCCCCGAGCATGTCCTGCTCTCTAGCATCTGGTGCCCCGAGCATGTCCTGCTCTCTAGCATCTGGTGCCCCGAGCATGTCCTGCTCTCTAGCATCTGGTGCCCCGAGCATGTCCTGCTCTCTAGCATCTGGTGCCCCGAGCATGTCCTGCTCTCTAGCATCTGGTGCCCCGAGCATGTCCTGCTCTCTAGCATCTGGTGCCCCCGAGCATGTCCTGCTCTCTAGCATCTAGTGCCCCGAGCATGTCCTGCTCTCTAGCATCTGGTGCCCCGAGCATGTCCTGCTCTCTAGCATCTGGTGCCCTGAGCATGTCCTGCTCTCTAGCATCTGGTGCCCCTGAGCATGTCCTGCTCTCTAGCATCTGGTGCCCTGAGCATGTCCTGCTCTCTAGCATCTGGTGCCCCTGAGCATGTCCTGCTCTCTAGCATCTGGTGCCCTGAGCATGTCCTGCTCTCTAGCATCTGGTGCCCTGAGCATGTCCTGCTCTCTAGCATCTGGTGCCCTGAGCATGTCCTGCTCTCTAGCATCTGGTGCCCTGAGCATGTCCTGCTCTCTAGCATCCGGTGCCCTGAGCATCTCCTGCTCTCTAGCATCCGGTGCCCTGAGCATGTCCTGCTCTCTAGCATCCGGTGCCCTGAGCATGTCCTGCTCTCTAGCATCCGGTCCCCTGAGCATGTCCTGCTCTCTAGCATCCGGTGCCCTGAGCATGTCCTGCTCTCTAGCATCCGGTGCCCTGAGCATGTCCTGCTCTCTAGCATCTGGTGCCCTGAGCATGTCCTGCTCTCTAGCATCCGGTGCCCCTGAGCATGTCCTGCTCTCTAGCATCCGGTCCCCTGAGCATGTCCTGCTCTCTAGCCTCTGGTGCCCTGAGCATGTCCTGCTCTCTAGCATCCGGTCCCCTGAGCATGTCCTGCTCTCTAGCATCTGGTGCCCTGAGCATGTCCTGCTCTCTAGCATCTGGTGCCCCGAGCATGTCCTGCTCTCTAGCATCTGGTCCCCTGAGCATGTCCTGCTCTCTAGCATCTGGTCCCCTGAGCATGTCCTGCTCTCTAGCATCTGGTCCCCTGAGCATGTCCTGCTCTCATTGTACAGTATTTGGAAAAACAATGATTTTCCTACTCTCTAGCATCTGAGGTTACCGTGCTAACAGAGCATTCATTTAAAAAAAAATGAAAATAAATAAAATCACCTGAAAAAGGAGACCTCTTAAAATGAATACAAAGAATATGCAATAATAATAATAATAAATAAATAAAAACTGATCCGCCTGGACGGCTGCTATAAATAAATAGTTGATATCAGGATGATCATTTTAATTGCTTCATTTGTAAAGAAAATAAGTGTTACATAACATTTAAAAAAAAAAAAGTTCTACAGAATTTCATCCTGCGAAATAAAAAGCCCCATAGATTCTGCTCTGAGCGCTAGTGCTTAATCCCATCGCTGCTAAAGGAAACCCCTCTGCTGGCAGGCTACGCCATGAATCCACCACACTTTAGGGAAGTACTTCCTCCCATTCCCCGTCACCCTCCAAACTTCAGAGCAGGAAAACTTCTTCTACCATTGCCTCTTCAATGAAATGTGCTTCACTTCTGTAAAACCTTGATATATTTGATGGTTTCTATCATACCCACTCCTCCCCCCCCTCTATTTTCTAAGGCAGCGGTCCCAGTCAGCACTGTGGCCCGCCCGCCCAATATGGTGGGTTTAAAAAGGTCCCGCTGGGAAACAGGAAGTCATGACGTCATCACTGGCAGCTTCCTATTGGCCGGAGTGACGCGGTACCTTGAAACTGAAGAGCGATAATCGGCAGCACCTTCTCCAGTGAGAATCCTAGGTAGCAGGGGGTGCCCGGAGCAGAAATCCGCCCTGTTCTACTCTGGAGATCCCTGGCTGTAAATCTGGGGGCGGGAGGACATTTTTGTGTGTGTGGATACTACTACTACTAATAATAATAGCATGTTCTTGTATAGCGCTGCTAGTTTTACATAGCGCTTTACAGAGACATTTTGCAGGCACAGGTCCCTGCCCCGTGGAGCTTACAGTCTATGTTTTTGGTGCCTGAGGCACAGGGAGATAAGATGACTTGCTCAAGGTCACAAGGAGGAGACACCGGGAATTGAACCAGGTACTCAGTGCCAGTCAGTGTCTTTACTCACTGAGCCGCTCCTTCTCCTAATGGTGCTTTAAGTTAAGGTGTGCTAAACCTTAGCCCAGTTTAGTGAATCTGGACCTAGGTGAGGTCTTACCAATATCTATATGGTGGCCTCTATACCCTCTCCTTTACCTATGCAACCCAACATAATCAGCTAATCATTACGTAGAGGGATCCTGGAATTGCAGTTCCATAGCAGCCGCCATTTATAAGCACCAACGTCCAGGCTGACCTTGCCAGCTGCATAGTGAAGATAGGACGATTTGACACCTGAATAATAAAGACGTTATTTTGTCTATATACACACATATATTTAGCATGTAACTAGTTACATTAAGGAATATAGTTTTAAGTTGGAAATTATGTTGGAAAATTATTAGCGGCCTGTGCAAAGATAAGAAGATAAATTCGCCTGAAGACCGGCAGGTGTACTGTATACATGTTATATGTGACGTAAGAATCCATCTTGTTTTTATTCATTTCCATTTTGTATAAAACTTGGAATGTTTAATGTCTGCTGAGTTGAATAATATAGGCTCGTGAGTTTGGAATGTAAGGGTAGTTAAAACAGTTAGTTAGTAAAACAATACAACAGAGATCGGTCTTAAAGATTAGGAACTAATTCTATAGTTACTTAGTGACAGAACAAGGGAGTTGTGTAAATAAAAGTAAATATTGCTAAATGAAGAAACATTGTTCTAATGTTGATGATTGACTAGGGACATTTGGCTGACCGTGAGAAAACAAGGTGATTACTAGGTTAAGACTGGTGAAGAAAAGTGTATAAAAATTGTACTTGGATGTATAGAATTCAGAATCAATAACATCAACCCAGCTGAGGATTCTCCGCTCTATAACCAAATTCTATATGTACTTGTGTGCCTAGAAACCGGATGAAACTGAAATGATGCGGGAAAAGATGTTTTCTACTTGTCTCTGAATAAATTCAGAAAATAACTAGACCGTGGACTATTTGATATATCACTGAAAGGTGGGACATGTATTTGCACCCATCTAAGAAGTGAATCTTCATATAGAAAGTATATGTATAAACATATATAATTGCATACAGACACACACGAGCTTGGCAGGTCCTCCCAATGCGTTTCACCGCTTCGGAACCACGAAGATCTACTTGAAATCAGCCTAAATATTAATTATGCTATATTCTCTATATAGATCTATATCCAGCATGTAACTAGTTCATTTTGTATCAAGTTAGAAATTATATTGGAAAATGATTCGCTGACTCTGCAATGATTAGAAGTTAAATGAGTCTGAAGATAGGCAGGTGTAGAAATGTCAGCTTTGTTGGAAGAGTTTGAATTCAACGGTTAATTAAAAATAGGGTTAGTTAGTAAAAGAGAATACAAATCGAGCGAGGTCTTAAAAGATTAAGAACATAGGATTAACTATAGTTACTTAGTGACAGAACAAAGAGGTTCTTCTACATCAAAGTAAATGAAGGAATATTGGTTTAAGCATTGATGATTGACTAAGAATATTTTGTAGCTGACAGTAAGAGGAATAGGTGACTGCTATGTTAAGAGTGCTTGAAGAGAAATGTATAAAGATTGCATTTTAGTTTATGGAATTCAGAATCCTTTACCACCCAAGCAAAGAACAGAGCTACAGGTTCTCCACTCGAACTAAATTCGATATGCCTGAATGATGGAACCGACTGAAATGATGCTGTAACAGATGTTTTCTATTGTCTCTGATTAAATTGAGGAAAGAACCGTGACGTGAACTATTTGAGATATATATCTATATATCTATATCTATATATGGTGGGACATCCATTTGCACCCATTTAACGAAGACAAATCTTAATTTGGCGACCTAGCAAGTCTAATCTTTAAAACCATCTAGTTACGCATTCCTGACCGTACCTATGGACCAGCGGCAGCGGGAAGAAGCTGAGGGCAGACGTCATGTCCAGGCCGCAGTCCAGCATGATGGTGGTGGACTTGAACTTGAGGATGCTGCATGGTAGCGTGGGATGTCCCGACAAACAGTACTAAAACGACAACAACAAAAGCCAGTGACAGGTCTGGTAACAGCCTGGTACAACACAACCAACAAAAAACAAAAAAAACCAGAGGCATCAAATATTAAAGACCCTGCTTTGAATAGCAGCACGAGGAGGAAGCTCGGGGGTGAGAGATGAAAGGATTGAGCTGGCCGTGTGACAGGACTCGGGAGTGCTACAGGCTAATGTGTTCCTTAGCTCTGCTTCTGTAATGCCGAGCCCTAATTATCAGTGCATTAACTGCTGCTAAATTGTTTTACGGCACTTAACCGGGCAGGAGTTTATTCTCTACGATCCGTTTCAGGTGCCCTTTCCACTCGCAAGCTGCCTCTTTCACATATTTTTTTATTTAAAGGGCCGTAGCCACTTGATCCACCCGACAAAATGTAGCTTAAAAAAATAAAATAAAAACATTTGACTAATGCCATTAACCCCTTGCTGGTCAGACGACCCAGCAATGCTGATCTCTTTATTGCATTCCTACAACGTGAATGGAATGGGTGTTTTCTCCTATGTTTGTAAAGTAAAGATGAGGCGGTCAATCAGATAAACGTGAAGGAAACTGAATACCCACTGGGGGGGGGGGCTGGGGGGAGGTTACAAATAAGTGTTACGACCCTTCTACTGCAGCGGTGGCCACCCCCAGTTCTCAAGGGCTACCACCAGGTCTTCAGGATATTCCTGCTTCAGCACAGTTGGCTCAATCAGTGGCTCAGCTGAAGCAGGGATATCCTGAAAACCTGACCTGGTGGTGGCCACCCCTGGCTTACTGTGATATATATGAAGAGCTCCATGTTGGTAACTTAAAATGCTATCATAACCTACAACTCATCTACATTTCTCAAGGAGCAGCCGGCCACCTTCTCCCCCGGGCCTTCCCAGCCGGCCACCTTCTCCCCCGGGCCTTCCCAGCCGGCCACTGGAGCTTGGAGCTCAATTCTTCTAAGGAAGCCGCTTATACTGATACATTATTTACTGGTTTAAAGCAAAGCGCTGTGGGTCCCTCTGACAGCAAATGATGACATTTGGCTGTTATTGTGTATTTAATTACTGGAACCACCTTACCTGACACAGTATTGTCCATTAGCTAGCTAGGTCAGTGATTTGCAACCTTCATTTTGGTTAAGGAACCCCACCATTATATAGTCAAATTCTGGGGAACCCTTTCTAATAAAACATCTGAGATCAGATACATTGTAAGGAAACCCCAACCCTCTCTAATAGTTCACAACATCTCCTCCTTCAACGCAGTGTCGTGGCGTCATATTGTCATGGCAACACCACGCCATGCGGCATTATGTCATGGCAATGCGCCGCCATTTGACGTTGCGGTGCCATGATAACGGGACCCAGCAGGACCAGATGCTGCCGGAGAAGGTAAGAGACAGAGGCACCACTCTCTCTTCTGGCAATTCGTTTAATTACTGTGGGGAAGACCGTAGGGCCTGGTTTCATGGAACCTCCAAGCCGGCCCTGGGCTGTGTGTGTGTGGTTTTTTTTTTAAATCGGACAACTATTTTAAAATAATTTTTCAAATATGTTTGCAGAGACTTGGGAGGGGTCTTCTGTCTGGTGTCACAACTCCCTCATTCCCTCTCCCCAGATATTGGTTTGTTATCAGGACAGGTGCACTAAAGCTAAAGTTAGCACTTGATTGACAAACACTAGCCCATGCAGGGAAATAAATAGCGCTTCATTTCAAAAGGAACAAAAAGATACCCAAACTTTGCTTTAAAGAAGCAATTCAAGCGCTGCGTTGTAGCCTCCTATCGGCTTGCGAATCACGCGAGATTTGGCGAGTACTCCCGTGATTATCTTGGGAACCAGGGCGCTGGAAATAGCGGAGGTTTAACACTGAAGGATCTCTTGGTTACAATTATGTAAAAAAATAAAAATAGCCACGGTGGGATTGGTGGTTTGACGTGTGCGGACTGTATGTAAGCCTGTACAGGGAGTCCTCGCTATCCAACGTTTCACTTTACAACGAATGGCATATCCAACGCTTTGCAATGCAGCCCTATGGGCCGTTATCCGAAGCCTGAATGCGTTATCCGACGCTCACCGCCACTGAGTAACATGGGACTCTCTTTACAACGGTCTCACTATCCAACGCTACTTCCAGAACGGATTCCGTTGGATAACCGAGGACTGCCTGTACATCTTTATTTATATAGCGCTTCACAGCTGTAATACACGTGACAAAAACAAATACATAATGGGAATAAGCGCTTCAGACATAAAAGTAACATTCGGAACAAGAGTCCCTGCCACAAAGAGCTTACAATCTAATTGGCAACTAGGAAGAACATACAGAGACAGTAGGAAGGTGTTCTGGTAAGTACGTCTGCAAGGGGCCATGGTCGATGTAGGAGGTGTATAGTATCAGCCACGGAGCTGCCCATGTGCTTCGTTAAAGAGGCGAGTTGTAAGATGTAGCGTCAGAGAGCGCAGATAGGACAGGAGTGTATGTGAAATGGGAAGTGGAGAAGGAAGGAGAGGGTATGAGATACATGAGTGGAGTTAGAGGAATAATGAGGCTGGTAGAACAAAACGTGTGGTTTGAAAAGAAGGGAGGTCAGAGCAAATGTAAATAGTAGGACGCATGGCAGGGGTAGTAGTGACAGTTTAGTGTTGAGAGGTGAGTGAGGACTGGGCAGTGAAAATTAAGCTAGGATTAGGATAAAGTGGAAGTTGTGAGAAATGCAATATATGAGTGGAGGTGAAGAGAGCTGCGTGTTCTTAAGTCTGTGATTGAAACGCGCCTCCTTTGCAGCGCAGATCAAATTCAGTATCCACTCCCTGGTAAACTCCACACTGTATGCCAGGGGAGCGCAATCTTTTTCTCCTGCACCCCCTGTCGGCTGTCCCCCTCTCCGCACGCCTCCACCCGCCCATTACCTTGGTTCCGCGTTCTGGGCATCATGACGTCACGGCGACGCATCTCCAGAAGCTGTCTAAACCAAGGTAAGTGAAGTTTACAGAGGCCTTCGCCGCTTCCAGGGCATTTAATTTACGTGCCTTCGAGGGCACGGGGCTTCTAAACCCCGCAGATAACCTCCCCACAGTTTACGCACCACTGCTGTTTGCTACACACAAACTGTGTGTGTGTGTATCAGTGTGAATGTACGTGTATCAGTGCGTGCTAGTGAATATGTGCAGTGGTGCTGGAATCAGAAGCCATAAATGTCAGGGCCCAACCTTCTCCATATTTTCAAGAAGGGCAGCAGCGAGAAAGGGTCGAAATGGAATATCTGCCAAGTGGAATAAGTACTGGAACAGCGTTCCGCAGCAAGGGCGGGTGGGCCCCTAAACGTCATGGGCCCTGGTGCAGCTGAACCGGCGCTACTTCCGGCCACAGATACCCTAGCCCACCGGCACCAAAGGTTAGCCTTCTGCCATCTATGAAGAGTCCATCCTAAGACCAGCCTGTGCCCTTGTCAGTAAGAACCCAATCAACCGAAGTTTCTGTTTGCTGCTAATGTTGAATAAAATACAGTTTGCCTCTATAAGAAGGGCACCAGGGGCTATGAGCGAGACCTCCCCAAACAGCCCAGCCTAACTAAATACCTTCGCTGTAGCAGTAGTAATAATGACTGTGCTCAGGCAACTCCGCACATCTACCAAATAATCTCTGGCACATAACACCCGAGTTGTCCCAAAGGCATCTCCCTAAGAGAGATTCCCCAATATGCCTTCACTGCCCCTGTCCACAAAGCCAGCTTGCGGGGCCGGCGTGATGGCGATGCGATGGGTGCCACTGCACCGAGCCCCGCGGTTACAGAGGCCCCGCGCGCTTTGCCACAACAACGAAACCAATTGCCGGGGGAGAGCGCAGGACCTCCGTAACTTTCTTACCTTCTTCATCTCTTCCTGTCAGTGTCCTTCATCATGGTCCAGCGTCGTGACACCGCATAACGTCCCGTTGTCATGGCAAGGTAGCGCCATCGTTTGACGTCGCGGCAGCATGACGAGAGACACTGACAGGAAGAGATCACCAAGGAGAAGGTAAGAGGCCTCGCAACGCGCCCTGCAATTTTCCTAGCTGGCCTTGTCAGCGTGGACGGGTTTAACAGCACGAGGAAAAAGAGACGCTTGAAAGACCACCCGGAGCTCATCAGCCCCCCTCCCCTGAAGGTCTGCCAGTGAGGTCCAATACTGTGCTACCGTTTCATTCTACCAAAGAATCTCTGGGACATAACACCAGAGTCGCCCCAAAGGGTGTCACCGTTTGGTGATGTTGCAGCTGTTACATTGCACTCTGAAACTCCCCAGCCCGCTCATCCCCTGTACCCAATGTTTCAACCGACCCTGCCTATTGTAGTATACCCTATTGCAGGGGTGCGTAAACTAACCAGTCTGACCCCCCTCTCCTTACCTTGGCTTCGGTGTCAAATGATGCTGCGGGAGTCACGTGCCTGGACGCTGCGTTGCCTTAGACAAGGTAAGGGAAGTTGCAGGAGCCTGACGCGATCCCCGGGCATTTCATTGAAATGCCTTGGGGAACAGTGCGGGGCCTCTGCAACCCGCCGTGCCCCCCTGGAAAATCTTGCGCCCCCCCTGTCCTATTGTATGCTACATGAGGCAGGGCCTCTTCTAACAACACATTGCAGGCCTATCCTACCTCGCCTAACACAAACGTAATCGTGTCTGTAAGTGTTACTTACGCCCATAATCATCTCTCTGACTGCCCATGAAATGTCACCAAACTGAATGTACAACCTCTGTTCATTTAATGCCACCATGTATTATTATAACTCTGGCTTTCCCCCCATCGGTCTCACGTGTAACCAATGACCCATATTTAAATTGTAGTTGTTCTCAAACTGACTGTAAGGTATTGCGAAGCCCCCTTTACGTGGAGGCCTGAATTACCTTAAAAACAAAAATGATGATCTGCCAGGGACACGGACACCCCACCTCTGATCATTAGGCTACACCGGTGTGATTTAAGTGCCATGCCACTTCAGTCCAAGGAAGGGGGTTGTGCCATTAACTCTTTCGCTGCCAGGCACACCTGCACCGTGTGGCTTCGCAGGCAAGCACACATTCAGCAGCCCTCCCCTCCTGCCAAGTGCTAGGCCGCGCTTATAGTGCCGGCGACCATTGCGTAAGTTGCAATTCAAGTTTAGGCGACGTCTCTGGCTACAAGGCCAGTGACGTCATAAAAGGGGAAGACAGGGGGATGGAGAAGCTCTCCGATTGGCCACAAGGGGAAACCGTCGGCGAAAAAATAACAGCGACTACCAGATTTTTGGTAGCGCCATTCGCTCGGTCACGCCAACTATAAGCGCCGACAATGCATTTGTTTTGACGCGATGTCGCCGGCACTATAAGCGCAGCCCTACAGACATGAATGGAAACAGTGTGAGAGATGCCCCTGTCCCTGACTAATTAACCCCATTTTCTTTCTTTTCACCTTAAAACCTGACTTATCCAGGCCATGCAGGAATGGAGTGTGCCATGCTACTGAATAGACAGGCTAAAGGAAGGTAAAACACAACAATAATGCAAAAACAGATAAGGGTCAGCAGCCTCACCAGCCTCATGCCTCACTCACACAGCAGCAGTGCCCTCTTCCTGGCACACGCGCAACGGCTGCTGGGAGTTGTAGTTCTCTCGCCATCCTCCTGGGACGTCATCGTGACGTCCTTGAGACTCCAACTCCAGACACGCTCTGTTCAGTGTGGTGGTGGTGGGGGGGCGTGGCTTGAAAGCCTTGCGCCGCGCAGCGTCTTGGGAGATGTAGTTCTCTCCCGCCGCGTTCTCTGACGCTCCCCGGGGAGAAGCCAGTGGCGCCGGAAACTACAACTCCCAGAGTTCCCGCGGCCGTGCAGCTGGGGAGCTGCGCGGTGCTGATTTTTGTCAACATGGCGGTTGTCAGACAGACAAAGGCGGTTGGGCTGATGTGACTGGAAGGGAGAGACAAGGGGTGTAACGGCGCCGTGTGATACGGAGGGCGGACACCGATCCCCCGCCTCCCCCCGCAGGGACCCCGGCTGCCCTCCTCAGCCGGCCGGGGAGAGGTGTCTCAGCGGGTCTGGGAAGTGATCATTTAATAAGGTGAGAGCTCCTCCTGCCCCTCACACCCTGTCACTGTCCCCCACACCCTGGCACTGCCGCCCCTCACACCCTGTCACTGTCCCCCACACCCTGGCACTGCCGCCCCTCACACCCTGGCACTGCCGCCCCTCACACCCTGGCACTGCCGCCCCTCACACCCTGGCACTGCCGCCCCTCACACCCTGGCACTGCCGCCCCTCACACCCTGTCACTGTCCCCCACACCCTGGCACTGCCGCCCCTCACACCCTGGCACTGCCGCCCCTCACACCCTGGCACTGCCGCCCCTCACACCCTGGCACTGCCGCCCCTCACACCCTGGCACTGCCGCACCTCACACCCTGGCACTGCCGCCCCTCACACCCTGTCCCCCACACCCTGGCACTGCCGCCCCTCACACCCTGGCACTGCCGCCCCTCACACCCTGGCACTGCCGCCCCTCACACCCTGGCACTGCCGCCCCTCACACCCTGGCACTGACGCCCCCCACACCCTGGCACTGCCGCCCCTCACACCCTGGCACTGCCGCCCCTCACACCCTGGCACTGCCGCCCCTCACACCCTGGCACTGCCGCCCCTCACACCCTGGCACTGCCGCCCCTCACACCCTGGCACTGCCGCCCCTCACACCCTGGCACTGTCGCCCCTCACACCCTGTCACATTTTCTCCTGCTGCCCCTCACACCCTGTCACATTTTCTCCTGCTGCCCCTCACGCCCTGTCACATTTTCTCCTGCTGCCCCTCACACCCTGTCACTGCTGTCACTGCTGCCCTTCACACCCTGTCACTGCTGCCCCTCACACCCTGTCACTGCTGCCCCTCACACCCTGTCACTGTTGCCCCTCACACCCTGTCACTGCTGTCACTGCTGCCCTTCACACCCTGTCACTGCTGCCCCTCACACCCTGTCACTCCTGCCCCTCACACCCTGTCACTGCCGCCCCTCACACCCTGTCACATTTTCTCCTGCTGCCCCTCACACCCTGTCACTGTTGCCCCTCACACCCTGTCACCTTTCCTCCTGCTGCCCCTCACACCCTGTCACTGCTGCCCCTCACACCCTGTCACTGCTGCCCCTCACACCCTGTCACTGCTGCCCCTCACACCCTGTCACTGCTGTCACTGCTGCCCCTCACACGCTGTCACTGCTGCCCCTCACACCCTGTCATCTTTCCTCCTGCTGCCCCTCACACCCTGTCATCTTTCCTCCTGCTGCCCCTCACACCCTGTCATCTTTCCTCCTGCTGCCCCTCACACCATGTCACCTTTCCTCCTGCTGCCCCTCACACCATGTCACCTTTCCTCCTGCTGCACCTCACACCCTGTCATCTTTCCTCCTGCTGCCCCTCACACCCTGTCATCTTTCCTCCTGCTGCACCTCACACCCTGTCACCTTTCCTCCTCAACTGGCCCCTCACACCCTGTCACCTTTCCTCCTCAACCGGCCCCTCACACCCTGTCATCTTTCCTCCTGCTGCACCTCACACCCTGTCACCTTTCCTCTTCAACTGGCCCCTCACACCCTGTCACCTTTCCTCCTCAACTGGCCCCTCACACCCTGTCACCTTTCCTCCTCAACCGGCCCCTCACACCCTGTCACCTTTCCTCCTCAACCGGCCCCTCACACCCTGTCACCTTTCCTCCTCAACCGGCCCCTCACACCCTGTCACCTTTCCTCCTCAACTGGCCCCTCACACCCTGTCACCTTTCCTCCTCAACCGGCCCCTCACACCCTGTCACCTTTCCTCCTCAACCGGCCCCTCACACCCTGTCACCTTTCCTCCTCAACTGGCCCCTCACACCCTGTCACCTTTCCTCCTCAACCGGCCCCTCACACCCTGTCACCTTTCATCCTGCTGCCCCTCACACCCTGTCACCTTTCCTCTTCAACCGGCCCCTCACACCCTGTCATCTTTCCTCCTGCTGCCCCTCACACCCTGTCATCTTTCCTCCTGCTGCACCTCACACCCTGTCACCTTTCCTCCTCAACTGGCCCCTCACACCCTGTCACCTTTCCTCCTCAACCGGCCCCTCACACCCTGTCACCTTTCCTCCTCAACCGGCCCCTCACACCCTGTCACCTTTCCTCCTCAACTGGCCCCTCACACCCTGTCACCTTTCCTCCTCACCCGGCCCCTCACACCCTGTCACCTTTCATCCTGCTGCCCCTCACACCCTGTCACCTTTCCTCTTCAACTGGCCCCTCACACCCTGTCACTCCTCCTGCCCCACAGACCCTGTCACCTCTCCTGCCCCTCACACCCCGTCGCCTCTCCTTCTCCTGCCCCTCACACCCTGTCGCCTCTCCTCCTCCTGACCCTCACACCCCGTTGCCCCTCCTCCTCCTGACCCTCACACCCCGTCGCTTCTCCTCCTCCTGACCCTCACACCCCGTCGCCTCTCCTCCTCCTGACCCTCCTCCTCCTGCCCCTCACACCCCGTCGCCCCTCACACCCCGTCGCCCCTCCTCCTGCCCCTCACACCCCGTCGCTCCTCCTCCTCCTGCCCCTCACACCCCGTCACCTCTCCTCCTCCTGCCCCTCACACCCCGTCACCTCTCCTCCTCCTGCCCCTCACACCCCATCACTCAATGCAGACAAAGTTCTCATCATTTAATATTGTCATCACCATCCTAATTATAATGGCACCAACATGCTCTGTGGCGCAGTACAATACCATTATTTTGAATGATTCCTATTTATTTGGCACTCGCATGTGCTGCGCAGTATAACACAACTAATTATTCTCACTTGTAACACGTCTCTATTTCCATGGCCCCGCCGTGTGTGGTGATCTTTATCATGTGTATGGAAGGCGCTGTTATATGCTATTTTATTGTTATATTCGGAAGAGTTGTCATATTCTGTGGAGTAGTATGCTACAACCTATCGTTATCATTTAATGATGTGCGGCTGACATATCCCATGGCGCAGTACAATGCACCATATACTATAATAGGACACGAGAAGAGACCCCCCCCTGTGTGTTTTTCGACAGCTCGGTTTGCGCTGACGGAGAGCGGTCTTGTTAAAGGATTCTATGGGATAACGTCCCGAAGGATAACCACGTTTGCCGGTAGTGATGCACAAGGTGAGGGGGTCCGGCCTCGTTGTACACTCTGGTCAGACTTGGAGAAGCCCTGAGGTTTGCCGGCTGGGTCCCGGGGCGGGTTACGTGTCGTTTCTGTCACCGGGTAGAGATCAGTAGTTTGTTGGGTTACGGAGCGGTGCTGTTGTGTCCTGGTAACAAGACATCTGGGTGTGTGTGTCTTGTAAACTCAGGCAGGAGGCAGAGTGGGTAGTGGTCCTCGGGGCGTAGAATAAGTGGGTTGTGCAGTTGGTGTGTTGTGTTGTGTTTTTGTGAGTGTGACTGTGACGTTTCAGAGGCTCCAACAGGTGCATTCCTGGTGTTTTGGTCTAAAAACGTAATGGTACCAATCTCATTTTAGTGAGTTAGATTCATCTGCAATATACGGAGCTTTTGGGAATAAGAGATTTGTACTAAGGTTGCAGACCGTTCTGATACATGTGCACATGCTCACAAGTGATCATTTGTATTTGCTGTACTAAGTAAGTGAAACGTGCCATTTGTTTTATTAATAATAATAATCTTTTTTTCTTCTATTGTGCCGGGTATATCGTTTTGCAGGTCCTTTTTTTGATTGACTAAAGGGCCCCTGCCCGCCAGAGCTTACACTCTAATTTGTGCTTGTGGCACAGGGAGACTGCATGACTTGCTCAAGGTCACATGGAAAAATTACACTGGGATTCGAACCAGTTTGAAAGGCAGTGACACTACCGCTGTGTGTAATATATGTATATCATTCACAGGGTGGCTAAAATGATCCTGCAGTAGTAATATAGCTCACTCCTGCTGTTTTCATCTTTGTTTTTGGTCTTATTCCCTGCATTTAAAATGGTCATTATGCTTTGAATGTAAAACGTGGGCACATACTTGACACAATAAAAAATAAAGGCTTCATATATGTACTAGTTGTGGGCTCAAATGTACTATATATGCGTATGTTTCTTGGCACATGGCAGGCAATTGAACTTGGCAATTGAATCTCAGTAGTAAATGCAGTACTGACCTGTTAACCTTAGTCCAGGGGTTCTCCACTACAGTCCTAAAGGCTCTCCCCCTCCCCCCAACAGGTCATGTTTTTAAGGATATCCCTGCTTCAGCACAGGTGGCTCAGTCTTTGACTGAGCCACTGATAGAGCCACCTGTGCTGAAGCTGGGATATCCTGAAAACCTGACCTGTTGGAGGGTGTGGAGGACTGGAGTTGAGGACCCCGGCTTTAGGCTGCGCTTATAGTGCTGGCGACAGCAACGCAAAGTCTTCAAAACGTATTGAAGCCGTCCCGTGCGCTTATGGTAAGCGCGATGCGACGGATTGGTCGCTGGAAGTCGTCAATTTGATTTTTGCCGCGACCGCAGCGTGCCGTCGTGGCGTCACCAGCACTATAAGCGCAGCCTTAGACGATGATGATGATTCAGACTGGTGCTGAAAGCAGAAAACCTCTCTAATTTAAGGACTGTTGCTTGTGAAGAGCTGGGATACTAGTCTGTCCTTGTGAAAAGCCCTTGTTTGTGCAGAATTAATCAGTCTTTCAGCGAGACAATTTTTCTTCTTCTCAGTATGGCAAAATATCCACAGCCAATGTTTTTCAGATGACTTAGATTTTGCCTGATGCGATCAATAAAATGCTGCAGCTCGAGCGATTCAATAATTGCATTCTTTTTCGTTCACGTTCCATGTCATGCGTGTCACGGAGGTGGGAAACACGTTACATGTTCTTGCGGGTGAAGATTGGACGATTATATGCAGATATATTCAGCATGTAACTAGTTAAAATAAGGGATATAGCATTAAGTCAGAAGTTATATTGGGGTAGTTAGAAATAGTTAGTAAGATAATGCAATAGAGATTGGTCTTAAAAGATTAGGAACACCGCTAATTCTATAGTTACTTAGTGACAGAACAAGGGAGTTGTGTAAATCAAAGTAAATATTGTTAAATGAGGAAACATTGTTCTAATGTTGATGATTGACTAGGGACATTTGGCTGACCGTGAGAAAACCAGGTGATTACTAGGTTAAGACTGCTTAAGAAAAGTGCATTCAGATTGTATTTGGATGTATAGGATTCAGAATCAATAACATCAACCAAGCTGAGGATTCTCCGCTCTATAACCAAATTCTATATGTACTTGTACGCCTGGAAACCGGATGTAACTGAAACGATGCGGGAAAAGATGTGTTGTATTTGTCGCTGAATAAATTGACAACAAGAATCGGACCGTGGACTGTTTGATATATCACTGAAAGGTGGGACATTTATTTGCACTCATCTAATGACGCAAATCCACAATGTGCCCCACTTCTGTGTACAGGTGAAGCGCACGATAACACACAGGTGGCTCAGCAATAAGATGCAAGATTCAGTACAGTTCTGTCTGTGAATCGTCTGCTATTAATAAAACATAAGTCAGCGTGTCTTCCCTAACATGTAAGGGGTTGGATGGGTTATTATCAAGAAGGATCGCTCCCATTTTTTTTTATTTTTTTTAATGTCTGGATGAAACGCTTTTTGTTCTAGTTCCTGTGCTAAATTTGGAGTTTTCGTCATTCGCTGTTCATTTGGGTCACATTTGCCCAGAGAAGTCCTTGAGATGTGGGGACGTACTGTACTTACAGCTTTGAAAATCCTATAAACCAGCAATGCAAAAACTGAATTATTCATGATTTTTATTTTCCTTTTTAAACAGATTTATAACAGGTTAAGAGTTTAATGTTTATAAGCCTTTTTAACCCTTTGCTTTTGGACGGGCGGGGCAAAGCATTGCTTTTCAACCCCTTGCAAGCCCCTGTCAGCTAAGGGTTAAAATCCGTGTATATGTTATCTTGGATTCCATTACCTTCTAGTGTTGCTGGAACTTTTTAGCTTGGGCTGTTTGCGGTAATAACAAGGGCAGATGTTCCTGTGCTTCTGCATACTTTTATTGCTCACTACGCTATAAAGCGTGCTGATAAAATTAGCGATCACATTTCATGCAGCATGTTTACAATTGCAGTTGAAGCCACCCCGAGATTGTGCACAGCTGCATACCAATTCCTTTACACCCAAATCTTGTATGATATGTACAAGTCTAAATGTAATCATAGATAATGTTATGGACCGCTCTCATCTATCCTCCCAACCCCACAAAAAAACTCATGCATGGAATGACTTCTGTAGGTTGTAATTGACCTGTAGGTCAATAGAGACTTGTATCATGTAAAATAAAGATGGCAAGTCCATGTGAGTGTTAACTGTAGATATAGATTTATACTCCATTTAACCATTTCTGCACCTTTCCAAGCTATCAGAATAACAATAAACATATATATAAAATTATTATTATTCAAGTCGCTGCTTAGGCCAGAAGGTCGGGTTCACCTGTCTTCTTTAAATCCCCCAAAGGGAAAAGGAAAAAGCGTCCATGAAAGAATTGTCTTGTTTTTTTCCAAATGCTCTTCATGTTCATTCTCCTATTGCGTTCATTTGCCGCCCAAAGTAGACAGTCTTTGACTTCTGGCTATATTCCTTTTCTGTTGATCTTTGAAGAGTTAACAACACATTTGTTGAACATCACTTTGGTCTTGCTGAGAATCATATGGAGCTCCACCTTCTTACGTGCTTCATGTAGTTGATTTGTTGCTAGAGATCTTCTGACTTGTGGAAAAAAATAATAATGGCATCTGCAAATTTTAGGTGTCTCGGGTATTCACCGTTTCTGATTCCTTTTTCTTCCCAATTCAATGTCTTGGAACAATTCTTCAAGCGTTGCTGTGAAAAGCTTTTGGTGACACAGTGTTTCCCTGTTGCACTCCTCTGCTGATCCTTATCTTGCTTGTATGTTCGTGTAATCTAATGGTTGATGTGGCATTTTCGTAAATGTTCCTTATATTTATTTATAAAAATGTTTTACCAGGAAGTAATACATTTGAGAGTTTCCTCTCGTTTTCAAGTATGTCCTGGGCACAGAGTTATGATGACAAATACATGGTTACAAATACATGGTTACGTTAAGTGAACAGGGTTATGCATTATATATAAAGACATTGCATGTACAGTTTAACATATTTTATCTTTTAGTCGTATGTAACAGTTACAGATCAGATTAGAATGTGAGACAGTTTTAGTTTTGAAAGAACTTAGACTGGTGGCGGCTGTGAGAGTCTCAGGTAGATTGTTGCACTTGTGGGATGCACGGTAAGATGAGGAGCAGCCGGATACTTTGTTGAACTTTGGGACCGTGAAGAATCGTTTGGAGTCAGATCTCGGGTGATAAGTGCTCTGCATGTGGTAGGGGTGGGGGGCTTGTTCAGAGAGGCGGGTATCTTGCCCAGAAAGTATTTGAAGGCAAGACAGGAAAGATGAACTTTGCGCCTAGACTCGAGTGATGACCAATCCAGTTCTTTGAGCATTTTGCAGTGATGTGTGTTGTATTTACATTGGAGGGCAAAGTGGCATATTGAATTTGTAGAGGGTGTCTAGTTTGCTAACGTGAGTTTGGGGTGCTGTGCCATATACTATGTCCCCATAGTCTATCGTTGGCACTAGCATCTGCTGTGCGATGCGCTTTCTGACCAGCGGACTTAGGGAGGATTTGTTCTTATAAAGTACGCCTAGTTTGACATAGGTTTTGGATGTCGGGGTATCAATGTGCAACCCAAATGTTAAATGGGAGTCAAACCATATGCCCAGATATTTAAAACTAGTAACGGGCTAGGATGGTGTTAGAACTGGTTCTGATCTGAAGCTCTGTCATTGGCAGCTTTAGAAATTTACCTTGGTCCCAAATACCATTGTTACAGTCTTGTCAGTGTTTTAAAAACAGTTTGTTTTGAAAATCCAATTTTCAAGTAAAAAAATCAGATTGAACACGTGCTTCAATGTGAGAGAGACAAGGGCTGTGTGCATATAAGATTGTCATCCGCATACGTGTGTATTGAAGCTTCCTTACAAGCTGTAGGAAGTTCCTTGATGAACACCGAGAAGAGTAAGGGCTCCAGAACTGAGCCTTGCGAGACACCTCAGGTGATATCCAAAGGGTTGGAGCCTGAGAGAGACACACATTTTGGGATCTACATGATAGGAATAAAAGCAGGTTAAAGCGTGTTCCCCTATTCCGGAACCCTGAACTTTGTTTAGCAAGATAACATGATCAACAGTATCAAAAGTCTTTGCAAAATCTAGGAATATTGCACCAGTGAGTTGTCCCAGTTCCATTGCACACTGGATCTCATTGCAAATTTTTAGCAGGGTAGTTACCGTGGAGGGGTTGGGGCGAAAGCCATTGGATTTGGCTAGGGAAATTTTGTCTTGGTATAGTAATCGCTTAATTGGGAGTGAACACATTTTTCCATGACTTTGGATAGGATTGGGAGAAGAGCGATTGGCCTGTAGTTTGAGACAGTGTTTTTGTCCCCACTTTTGAATATTGGAAAAACTCTAGCAGTTTTCTAGGTTTTACGGATATGGCCTGCAGAAAAAATAGAGTTGACTATGGAAGCAATTGGTTTGGCAATGGCTAAAGCACTAAGTCGTAGGAACTTAGATTGCAGAAGGTCAGGCCCACATTGGCTGCTTGGTTTTAATTTGAGGAGCACTTGTGTAATCTCCTCTTCCGATACTGGGACAAATGGAAAATTATGGGCCGTGTTGGTAGAGTGTGGGGCTGTAGGGGTTCTCCTAGATTGAGCTTCATGTTTGTAGTTCGGGTTGCGTTTTGTTAATAAATTAGAAGTACACCCCACAAAGTACTGATTGAATGCATTTGCAATGTCAGTGGGATTTGTCAGAGTAATATCCTCCTTAATGATATTACATGGTTGTTGATGGCTCAAAGACTGGAATATATTGTTGATAACCTTCCAGACGTTAGCTGGGTTTGATGTATTCTGGTGAAGATTCCTGAAATGGTAGAGCACTATTAGGTCTGTTGTAACCCACGGGAGGTGGGCCCCCCGTACTCTTATTCTGTATAGTGGAGCATGGGTATCAGAGTTTTAAGAACTCTGATTGGAAATAATTGGGGTCAGGTATTAAGTCGATTCTGTACCAAGGACAGCTGGTAAGATCAGCCAGAAACTGTTGAGTGTTAAACTTCCTAAATGTTTTAGTGAGTAGAACTCTAGGGCTTGATTGGGGTAGTCTGATTTTCCTTACACAGTACACTATTGCAGCGGTGCGTAAACTGGGGGGAGGGTTGCGCCTGGGGGGCGGGAGATTTGTCTGGGGGGCACGGGCAGTTGCAGAGGTCCCGCGCTCCTCCCCATGTCATTTAAATTAAATGCCAGGGATCGTGTGAGGCCTCTGCAACAGTAACACTTACCGGGATTCAGGCGCGTCTCCATGGCAACGCGGCATCAAATGACGCCGCGGGGTCATGTGACGTCACCGGCGTCAAATGACGCAGCGGGTCACGTGACATCACACGACCCGGAGCGTCATTTGACGCAGCTGGCAGGTAGGAGAGAGGGCACGGGCTTCAAGCATTTGCGCTCCCCTGCACTGGAAAATGTCAAATAGGACGCCAGAGGATTGGATTCTGTTGAGATTAGAGGAGAGAATTTAGTCTAGCACGGAATGGTTGTGAGGTTTGCGGTTTGTTCGTGTGGGTTGGGAAATTAATTGGGTTAGGTTAAGTGACTTGAGTTGTATCTGGATTTTGTTATTTTTAGGGTCAAGCCAATTGTAGTTGAAATCCCCAAGAACTAACAGCTCACACTTCTTGTTTAGGCCTCGGACTGTGTGCCTTCTCCTATGCGGAGGCTGAGGGAAAACGGGTGCTTTCCCTGGCTGTGGGGGGGCGTTCCTAGTGGCGTCACAGAGCTGGCTTGCCCTCATTGGACGAACCGCTCACATGACCTGTCTGTCACGCTGAGAAATCGGTTTTACCGATTTCTCACACAACGCGCGCCCCCTCCCGCTTCCGCACGCCGCATGGACGCGAACACTGCCTTAAGGCAGTCTGTTCGCTCTGCGTCCGCACGGTCTGCGGCACTATGTCCGAGGCCTTAGAGAGAAAATTGAGCCAAGAAACTGGGTGATATCAGGTAGTGATTTTAGGGGGGTGGTAGATGCCAGCAATAAGAACAGGCTTAGAAAAGGGGAGGCACATTTTTCCAAGTAGGATTTCAAAAGAGGGTGGGTTTGGGGGGCAATTTAGCAGCGTAAATTGTAAGGTGTCTTCAATATAAAATAACACCCCATCTCCGCTCTTTGACCTATCTTATATCAATGTACGCTTCTTCAACACTTTGTCTTCGTAATGCAATTACAACCACTGAGGTGTAGACAAAATCGAAGGCTTTTTCATAATCTACAAATCTTAAACTGAATGGCAGATTTTATTCATAACTTCTGGAAATTACTTCTTGTATGACTTGGCCATTGTGTTATACCCACTGTGAAATCCTGCTTGGTCTCTAGGCTGGGCGTCGTCTAGGGTCTGTTGCAGCCAATTAGTGAGTATCTTCATAACATTTTTGGAAGTAGACTGATTGGTCTGTAGTTAAGATCTTCTTTGCCTCCTTTTTTGTCAATGAGGATAGCTATGGCATTGCTCCATTTTTCTGGAATTTTCCTGTTATTGAAGCAGCCGGTAAATTGTTCTTAAATTATTATTATTATTTTTTTTAAAGGATTGTCTTTACTTCTTCCCAGCTTCTTTCAAGATTTCAGTTGTAATTCCATCTTCTCCGGGGCTTTCACCTTCTTCCATTTTTGCCTTTGCCACTTCTCCTGGGAGGAGCACGTGGTATATCAGTGGTGTTTCCTTCTCGCTCTTCGTCTGCTGACCCATACCGTGTGTTATCTGTGTTCTCGTACAATCTCATGTCCTCAACGCTGTTTACGACACGTGCACAGTCTCTTTGTTGCTGATCCATTGTCTTGTTTTGAGTGCGATGATATGCTTCTTCCCAATCATTAGTCGCTTCTTCGCCATCTTTAAGATTATGTTATTTTCGACAGTCTTCTTCACCATATCAGTTACGTCTTCAGATCGTTTTGCGCAGCTGTACATATTCAATTGTTCGTGCGTCTTGGGCTTGCTGGGTTTCTTGTCGTTTCCTCAGTAACTGCTTTGTCTCATCTGATTTTCTTATCTTGTTTTTTTTTTTTTCCCCTCCGGCGCTTCCAACTACAAACGCAATAAGTTCTTCATAATTGTTTGTTAGTGTCCCTGTGCATTTCCATCAGAAGCGATTTTTCAGCTGTAGTTTAAATTCTCTGCAGTTTTTCTTGAGGTTCTTGATGTTGATTGTTTTTGTCTTCTTTTTAAATCACTTTTCTTCTTTCCATCTTCACGTTTAGGTGTGATTTGCAGCGAACCAATCGGTGATCACTCCTTGTGTCAACACGGTTAAATACTGTACAGTCTACAATCACGTCTTTCTTGCCAGCATGAATATTGTCCCTTTCTTTCTTGATTCTATTGGGGTCCACTCCATGTCCATTTTCTATCTAGATTCTTCTTGAAGAAGGAATTCATGATATGGAAGTTTTACATATTCTGGAAATTCTACCAATCTGTCCCCATGTTCAGTCCTGTTGCTATAACCATATTTACCAACTGATGCGTCATCTTTCTGCTGGGTACCAATCTTTCCATTGAAATCTTCCATACTGATGTTGAGGTGACAATTTCCTTTGTTGGGTTGGTTGATTTCATGGTAGAAGTCTTCCACTTCATTATCTGTGTGGCTGGATGTTGAGGCATACCCTTGGATTGTTTGAAGCCTTGTATGAACCACCGCACTTTATTTCTTCCTGCGTGTTAAATACACAATCCTCTTTGTGTTTGGAAAAAAAACAACATATTGCTCGTTAATAAAGGTTTTAATCCTTTTTATGCTTTTGTGCTAAGCGACTCTTTTTATTATGTCGCACTCCAAAGATGTCTGGTTGTGAAATGTTCATTTTGTATTAACTTATTTTACTTGGCTCTTTTTTTCCAAAACATTCGGAGAGATTGTACCCTCCAGAGAGCACTGCTGTTTTATGTGAAATCTTTGCAATTTGTACACTAGGCTATTGTGTCATTGATCTTACTTGTGGATGCTACAAGTATAGAACAACATAGATTCATAAGAAACTTGTATGTTTGGCTGTGACGATTTAGGCGGCAAGGCTTCTTAAAATTCCTAGGAAAGCTGTTGCCTATTCTCATCAGGCGGTAACTATGGGGTTAATATTGGGCACCCGGATTTTTCCCTTCGATTCCAATATGCATTGTATTGTACCCCTGTGAAAGCAGTGGTACTGCTTTACCTCCTATATTGTATGCACTGACTTGTATATGGTGTTTTTACTTTGAGAAAGCAGTGCTACAGCTTTGCCCAGTATTCAGGGACGGGCGGGGGTTCATCCTGCTCTTGTTGCATATCTGTTTCCCGGGCCTGTACCCGATGGTCTATGCTGGATATAGACATGTTTGGGCATGTCGCCCTATGTTTTTGGGTCCACAGAACACCAATAATTGAATGACGACTGTGCTTGGGCTGTGAGAAGAGGCCAGGCTTATCGGCCCCCTGCCGGGAAAGGCTGTGGCTCCTGTATCAAGTTTATTATTCTCCCCCAGACTTTGCGGCTGCTCCCTGACTGGGGAAAGGTATAACCACTGCCGCCGCCCAGAGTTTTTCACTCCGTCAGCTTGTGACTTGTTTTTGCAGGTTGTGGCCATTAGAGTTGGTCGGTGTCTAGACCCTGTACAGTGTCTTAGTCTTGGTCATTAAGACTGATGTGCACTTTAACTCTGACCTCTCCCGGAGGAACAACGAGGGTAAGCGTACTTTGGCAGCGCCTTCCACCTAGCCAGCTAGGCGTTTCTCCGTATCTCAGTTGTGGGGAAGTATTTCTGTACCTGGTGTACTGTGTGCTTTACGGTTGGCCCTGGCTAAATAAATTCCGCTTTATTAAACACTTAGTTGTCCGGTCGACACTGATCGTGACATTGGCATTATCCTAAGGAAATTGACTTTCAGTTAGCCTTTATTAGTAACGTACGTATTAGGGGCTTTTATTAGTAACGTACGTATATGGGGCTTTTATTAGTAATGTACGTATTAGGGGCTTTTATTAGTAACGTACGTATTAGGGGCTTTTATTAGTAATGTACGTATTAGGGGCTTTTATTAGTAATGTACGTATTAGGGGCTTTTATTAGTAAGTACGTATTAGGGGCTTTTATTAGTAAGTACGTATTAGGGGCTTTTATTAGTAACGTACGTATTAGGGGCTTTTATTAGTAACGTACGTATTAGGGGCTTTAATTAGTAACGTACGTATATATTACAAAAATGTTAACTTAGAAGCCAGCTAGATTTTTAAGAGCCCAAGTTATTGAGGCATCGTGTACCTGTTCAGACGCTCTAACCTCGCTCCCGCCCCCAGCCCTCGTGCACCACTGCCTCCGATCTCCCTTCTCCAACCCTTGATCTTGACACTAAGCGGTGTGGTGGCAACTGACCTGTCGTGCTTGTAAAGCAGGATCGGGCGTATTTTTGCTGGTCACTGACAGTCAGGCAGCGCTGCAAAACACAGGCGCAAGGGGGTAACTTTCAAGCACCCGGGCTTCTTGTGTGTGTAAGAATGGTTGAACTCAGACTGACAGACGGAGGGACATGACTTGAGCATGAAAATGACTTCTAGATGCCTTGGTGATTCGTGGCAATGGTCTGCCTGTCAGCTGCATATACGGTAGCTGCATATACGGTAGTTAGTTGAAGGTTAACATGTCAATACTATTTCTAAATGCTTCAGCAGTGAAGAAACCTGTAACAAACACATTGCGGTCACCCGCAAAACTGACTCCGTGGAGATCCATGGCCACAGACCCATACAGATGGGTATTCACCCCAAGACAGTGCAGTCAGTAATGCAAGATTGTTTTATTTACTTTTTATTATATTTTAGTTTTAAAAGTTTTTCAAGTGTGTGAATAACACAAGAAATAATGGTAACAAGTGGGAAATTGCACAATGAACGATACCTCGCCCTTTCTCTCCTACCCCCGGCTATATTTGTTTCCAGGGTCCGCCCTGGTTCCAGCGGTAGTTTCCAAATTATGTGCCAGAAAGATGGCTGACTGGGTAATCCCAGTAGGAAACTGCAACTTCATGCTATGACATTGCAGCTTCCTATTGGCCATTGGGAGTGAGGCTTGGATGGCAACCATATTGATTTCCCAAAATGGACCATAAAAACCGGCACACACTGTAAACGAAATATCTCGGGATCGGTGGCTGTGTGGGACCCACTCCTTTTTAAAAATGTATTGTTAAAAATATATATTATTAAAGGTGGGGGACTTGCAGCTAATTTACACTCAAATTAGTGCATAATATTGAGTATTGCACTAGTTTACAATAGGGCAGGAAAATGTAAAGTCAGATAAATTGGTGAACGGTTATTATACAGGGTTTTAGGTGGTTAATCTTAATTTGTTCATACAACCAATCTTGACAAGGGTGTGGACACAGTAACATTGCAGGGGTGGAGCAGTGTGATTGGTCTGTTTCCAGTGATGTCATGGGTACTGTCTGACTGTGAGGGCAGTCCTAATGAAATCACATTTAAATATGTAGCCAAGTTTTGTGTCAATCTAAACTCCGCTTTGTCGCCCATACTTCACACCATATTGTATAGGGGCGTAAGGCCTACAAACAGTCTTATTCAGGCATAGAATGTACTTGTGGCGCCTAATGCCCTGCTGTATCTGCTGGCACAGGGCTGATACTCCCTCCTACCTGCCAATGCTAATCATTAGTGGTGGGGGGGGGGGGGGGAGTATGTCTCTCTCACAGAGCTGTCAGATGCGCATCCTCTGCGCTCCCACCCCTGCCCCCCCCCCCCCTCAGCACCTCAGATCCTACCTCCAACTGGGGCTACATCTTAACCCCTTCCCCACCCTGGGACTACATCTTAACCACTTGTGTGTCTATGTCACTGTGCCTTGCCCTTGAGAAACTCCCTTCCCCCTGCCATCCCTGCACAACAAACTAAGCATCCTTCCCCCCCCCCCTACAATACAACCCCCCCCATGATCAACAAAGCCCCCAAATTCCCCCCTTGATCAACAAACACCCCCCTGTTCAACATGGCCCTTAAATGCACCCCCGCCTCTGCTCAACAAAACACTCCTAAATGCCCACCCTCCGCTCAACAAACTTTGAGCTCCTAAAAATTCTGCCTGGCTCCTAAGTTTTGTATATTTTTGTCCACCCCTCTTTATTATAGAAGAGTTCAGATAAAGATCATTAAAACACCTCCAAAGCATTTTGTTAATATGGTATATTTTTTAAGGTACCACCGACATTAACCTTTAAACATACCACAACCATTCGCTCTCATCGGTCCTGGCTCGGAAGGTCTGCAGTTAAGCAGAAGACTATTACGTGTGACCTGCTTTGATATTTTTATTTTCTCTTAGTAGGAGAGATGGGGAACCTCTGGGGACACGGTGCACTAGCGGCCAAAATAAATCTATATTTATGGAACAGTCTTCCTGAGATTCAATCAGGCTTATAATGGAACATTTTTATTTTCGCCATGCTTATCACATACTTGTTGTTCTATACTTGAGTCCATTGTTGACCAATGATGATATCGCAATGTAATTGAAATGCTTTCTGATTACACTAGGATCAATTGATGGAGCACTCGTTTAAAAGTTCTGGGTTCACGCCTTCAGGCACATTCAGACGCAGATGAAGCTTCATATGAAACTTGGGTCATTTGAGCATTGATTTTTCTTTAACATTGATATTGCTCTATGGGAGCTCACTGGACATCACAAGGTGCTGAACACTGATCTTTATAAAGTCCAGTGGACGTAGTCCTTTCGCTGCTCATTTCTAAGGGACATCATGTCTGCAGTTTCTAAGGCTGAGATTATACAGCCCGCGCGCATAGCCTGCCGAACTCCTGCAGCCCCAGGGATCTGTGAATATGGCTGCAGGAGATTGGGGAGGCGATCTGGGGGTGTGGCGGACGCATTGTGAAGCTGGTTCGCCCTCATTGACTGAACCAGCTCACGTGACGCTGACGTCACGCGAAAAGACAACATTTTTTTGTCTCTTCAAATCTCGGTCGCCACGTCCTGCGCACAGAGTGGCCTCATAGGTATTAGCCAATTTGAGGTTGGTGGCGCGAGGGCAATCGCAGGCTGTATAATCTCCGCCTAAGGGAGCTGTAAATGCAGTGGGAATTCTTCGATTGCTGGTGACTGCTACATAAGCAGTCGTGTCCGTGATGCTGGAAGGACCATGGGCACAGAGGACATCAAGGCACCGAAAGGGCTCACTTTTCTTTTCCAGACATTTTCCCGGCCGTTGTTAATTTATTGACTGTGAAACCTGTTTTGGGCATTGTGAGATTTTGGTACTCGCAAGAAATTCATCGGAGCCACATTTTTCAGAGGTTTTTCCCGGGATTTGGCAATAACAAAATATTTCCCACACTATTAAGATATTTATCATAACCATATCTATTGGGAGAAATGTCTGTTCAATGGGAGAAAAGACATCATTCACGGGTTTCACTCCATTCATTTTCACTGTGAAAGTGAAAAAATTTACTATTTTACTTTTTACATCTATTATTATACATTTTAAATGTGTGTGTGTTTTAAAAAAAAAATATACACTTATATCCCCCTTCCAAGTGGGGTGGGGAAGAACGGTGAAAGCCCACCTACTCGGCAAGTGGAATTGGTTATGGGCCACAGGCTCTGAATGGGGAAGTGTTTGTCAGTCCTAGTGTTTTATTTGCCTTTATCCCCCTTCTCAGAGAACCAATATAGTTGAGGGGAGGGTATACTCCGACATCAGAGGAAATCCAACACCTCCCAAGTCTCACTTTAAAAAATAAATTAGAAATACTTATAGGAGTCCCGTTTTCTACCCAAATGTACCAATTACCCCAATGAGAGCCCTTAAACATGCCACTGCGATGAGTTCACTTTGGTCCTAGGAGAGATTGCCCCTCTAAGAGGAAATGAGTTAACCCCCAACTAAAGCTAGTCTTTGGGCCAGGAGGGGTGTTGCTATCCTTGAGAGGTGCCAATATCATGTTTAGGAGGACTACTTTGAAATTGTCTCATCTTAAAATGCATGTTATTCACTTTCACTAAGGCTGACTGTAATACAACAACAACTTTGTCTATTGGTTTATCATTTTATGATCACCAAATTGTCATTGTAGTGTATGTCTTTATTTATATAGCGCCATTCATGTACATAGCGCTTCACAGTAGTAATACACGTGGTAATCAAATAAATAACAGATACTATAAATAACAGATCAAGGGAATAAGTGCATCAGACATAAAAGTAACATTAAGGAAGAGGAGTCCCTACTCCAAGGAGCTTACAGTCTAATTGGTAGGTAGGGAGAACGTACAGAGACAGTAGGAGGGCATTCTGGTAAGTGCACCTGCAGGGGCCAAGCTTTATGTATCATGTGTCTAGTATTATCCACAGTGCTAATCATATGCTTCTTTAAGCAAGTGGGTCTTAAGTTGGGTCTTAATGGTGGATAGAGAGGGTGCTAGTCGGGTATTGAGGGGAAGGGCATTCCAGAGGTGCTGGGCAGTCAGCGAAAAAGGTTTAAGGCGGGAGAGGGCTTTAGATACAAAGGGGGTAGAAAGAAGACATCATTGAGCAGAACGCAAGAGTTGGGATGGAATATAGCGAGAAATTAGGGCTGAGGTGTTACGAGGGGCAGACGAGTGTAAAGCTTTAAAAGTGAGGAGGAGAATTGAGTGTGAGATGCGGGATTTGATAGGAAGCCAGGAGAGGGATTTCAGGAGGGGAGACACTGAGACAGATCTAGGAAAGAGTAGAGTGATTCTGGCAGCAGCGTTTAGGATAGATTGTAGGGGAGACAGGTGAGAGGCAGGAAGGCCGGAAGGCCGGACAGCAGGCGGTTACAGTAATCAAGACGGGAGAGAATGAGGGCATGAGCCAGAGTTTAGGCAGTCGAGCAACAATGCTATTGGCATTGAAACAATGGGAACGTCTATGGTACATGCAAGAGTTGGCCAGAGACCTGCTTGCTGAGACAAATAATTTTGTATTTGCTGTGCGACGGCCGGCTCACATGAGCGTGTCGCCCAATGAGGGCAAACCAGCTCCATGACATAACTTTTTAATGTCTTGTTATACTAGGGTTGCCAGGTGGCTTCTCCAAAAATACTGGACACAATGGTGAAAGATGCACACGTTCCAAGTCTGTGGGGAGGTGTGGTATTTATAAATGATCAGACAGTTGTGTCTTTTTTTTTTCTCTCTAAATTTCACTCCAAGTTTGCATTATTTCATATTCTATTTTGTTACAAATTCAGAGGAGGGGTCTGGGGATTGCGCACCCTCCCAGCTTTTTTTTTTTTAGAAAATAGAATATGAAATTGTGCAAACTTGGAGTGAAATAAAAATAAAACGGTCTGATAATTTATAAATAACTTAACTGTGTTCATACATGGCGAGCAATACTGATCTTAATTCTCCTCTCCCACTACTTCCAAGATTCTCTCACCCCCTCTCATCCTTATCCCCCCTCATCTTCTCTCGTCCTCCCTTTATCCTCTACCCCCCTTCACCCCTCATCTTCTCAAACCACCATCCTCATCTCACACCACCACTACTAATCTATAGTCTACTACTTACTTTACTTCGTCTCACACCACCATCCTCCTCATCATCTCACACCACCACTACTAGTCTACTTCTAGTACTCCTCCTCCTCATTCAGCACCACCACACACCCCCTCCTCCTCTCCCCCATCCTTTCAAAATGTCTTACCTGTGAATGTCCTCCTGCCAGACAGTGGCACTAGAAGCTGCCACGGCAGTCTCAGGTCGCCTGTCGCTGGTGGTGCCGGCACCGTCCTCTGACCCAGACGCCACCCTCGATCATCAGACAACGTCACGCCTCCCTGCGCGCTCTCTGCTGAGTGCGTCTCACTCTGCTGCTGGCCACCCGGCCGCTGCCTGCCACACTCGCACGTCTCACTCTGCTCCCAGCCGCACGCCACACTCGTGCTGGCCGCCTCACATCCACAGCGGTAATACCGGACATACATGTCCGGTATTGCCTCTCATTTTTACCGGATTCAGTGGCAAAATACCAGTCAGTCCGGTTCAGAATCAGACATCTGGTAACCCTAGGTTATACCCACTTACCAGCTTCACGTTGCGTAGCCATTAACCAACTCGCACTGATGAGACCCAAAAGGTCGAAACAGCTGTCTGTAGTAAGGTCTGTGAGTAGTGAGCGGTCCTGCCTATGCACTTCTTTAACCCATACCGTGCTGAAAAGCTGTGTAATGCGGCAGGCATAAGCTCATAGGGGTCCATGTTAAAATGGATTAGAAGTAAAGAGTGATACCCTGTGAGTTGTCATTTGTGTGTCATTACCCAGAATCCCTGGCTTCTGTGGAAGCATTGTTTCCTAAGCGATAATGGGGAACGAGCGGGTTGCAGATCTGTCTGAGACATGCAAATTGTATTTTGTTTCCACCAGAAACAAATGGGTAAAAATATTTCAAATGGGATCTTTGTAAAGTAGCCTCGGTTGTTTAAAAAAAAAAAAAAAAAAAAACACTTTTATTTGCTTCTATGTGGTCTAAAGATCTCTTAAAAATTGTTATCTGTGCACATTTTAGGAAAGCATTAGCTTTGTATTCCCTTTGCTCACCTGCTTTGCACGTGATACTTTGAGTAGTGGTTGGCAGGTCTTCTTGTTGAAAGGTGTGAAAATGGGGATTGTGAACATTTAGCTGGGTGCAAATAAAAGTCCCACCTTTCAGTTCTATCAAATAGTCCACGGTCCGGTTCTTTTCCCAATTTATTCAGACAATAGAACACATCTTTCACAGCAGCATTTCAGTCCGGTACATCAGGTTTCCAGGCGTACAGAACGTAGTTATAGAGCGGAGAATCCTCGGCTTCCTTGTGAGCTTGGTGGTGTTAAATGATTCTGAATTCTATACATCCAAATACAATTTTTAGACATTTCCTCTAACATAGCAATCACCTGCGTTTCTCACTGTCAGCTCAATGTTCTTAGCCAATCAACGTTAGAACAATGTTTCTTCATTTAGCAATATTTACTATGATTTAGAAAACCCTCTTTGTTCTGTCACTAAGTAACTATAGGATTAACTGTGTTCCTAATCTTTTAAGACCAGCCTCTATTGTATTATCTTACTAACTATTTAACTAACCTTTGATTCCAAACTCATGATCCTATAATATTCAACTCAGCAGACATTAAACATACCAAGTTTTATACAAAATGGAAATGAATAAAACAAGATGGATTCTTGAGTCACATAAAACATTTCTACACTTGCCGGTCTTCGGGCGGGTTTATCTTCTTATCTTTGCACAGGCCGCTAATAATTTTCCAATATAATTTCTAACGTAATGCTAAATTACTTATTTTAACTAGTTACATGCTGAATATATGTATATAGATAATATAGCGTCTTTATTATTCAGGCTTGAAATCGTCCTTTCTTCAGTTTGTGACAGAAGACCGGACTATTCCAGATACACCTTGTCCGAGAAATGGAGATGTGCTCGTGCCTTTGCAAAAAAAACGATGCACTTTAGAAGTTTCAAAAAAAAGAAGGCAGTTTCCAAACAATGTTTTGACAAGAGTGCGAGTCTTGTTCGTGTAGGTGGTGCGATTGAGACCTCGCGAATTTCTTCTACAGAAGAGCATAGTGACATCGGAAGAAAAGCATCATGAGGCCTTTCAGCGGTCTGTTTGGTAGTCCTACTGGGACCAAAGTATTATACTTTTTTTTTTGTTTAATCACCTTGTGTACAAAGTGTAGACCGTAACTTGCAAAAACTATTTCTTGTAACCTCCTGGTGTCTCTGTATCCACTGGCACGCTCAAACATTCTACCCTTTAGAGAAAAGGAAGGGTTTGTGTGACTGGAGTACTATGTGCTTTGCCAAAGTGCATGCACACCTCACAACCCTGGCGAGGTCCTCACAGTAGACCTTTGGGGGCACAATAAACTGCACCTTTAGAAAGACCGTGTGCCTGCTTCCATTCATTTGCTCGAGGTCCTCACAGTAGAACAGTGTTTTCTCCTGTAGGGTCAGTAGTTGATCGATTGTCAGCATCTGAACTCCAAACCCCAAACTACGGTTACACGCTCCACTGGATATTGTAAGAGCGCACACCTTAAATATGGAGATGTCCTGGACCGTGGTTTTGCTTTCACTCTTGGGTATCTTCAATTTACTAGTTAAGTGGGAGAGAGATGGGCGGCCGATTGGTGTGGCTCATTGTCCCGAATGGCAGACCTGTGAGCACATGACTTCTGTATGTAACCAGAGTTAATACACACAGCTATGTAGCTGACTCATCTCCCCGGGGGGAGGGGGCGGGGGGGGAAGGGCAAAGATGGGTAATATCTCCCTCAATCTGTCTCAAATATAATCTTAGACCGCAGCCTCCACCAAAAATACTACCACGTTTTACCTGCAGAGTTTTGGGCCTCTGTGTGTTAATTACATATTTTTCTTGATAAACACCTATTGTGGCAAAATGTGTTACAAAATCGTGCAAAGTTCAGTTAGGGCCTTAAGACAATTACTTACATTTTAGATGTAATATACAGCAGGGCCCCGCTTCTCGGCAAACCGCTGATACGGCGGCACCAAGAAGGGGGCCGCCATGTTGGTTTGTAAATTGCACATGCGCAGACCGCAGGTTGCACGCGCATACCATAGGCAAAAATGCCGGTTTACGCATGCGCAGAAGTGAAAATCGCCGGATCCGCTTTCCGGCGATTTTCACTATACGGCGGGCCTCTGGAGCAGAACCCGCCGTATACCCGGGGCTCTGCTGTATAAAAGTAGTAAAGTGCTTGGTTGCAGAAAAGAATGTTACAAGAAACATACAGTATAATATATGCAGACCGTTTCATAAAATAACAGGGTAAGACAAGAAAATCTAAAATACATTCCCACATAAGAATATCAGATTCCTCCAAAGAGGGTTTTGCTTTGAAAAGAAGAGAATCCACTAGCATAACACACCGTCTATCTTTAATTCTAATTTCATATCCCAAATGCGTATTTTTTTTAATCCTAAAACCCCTTGCTTTGAGAACAGAATAAGACCACCTTCTGGGGTGTGTGCTAACCCCCCCCCCCCCCTTTCCCCCATTACTCTCTAAAAACAAAACAAAAGTGGCTTGGGGAGAGAAAGGGGTTGTTCTTTTGAATAAGAAAATGCGTACGTATGTATATTTTTATATAGTGCCAAAGGTGTACTCAGCGCTTCACAAAGAATACAGTACAGGGAATTATAATACAGTAAGCACAGCAAAATCAGACAATGGGAAAGGAAATCCGTGCCCCGAAAAGCTTAAAATCTAAGAGGTGTGATGGGAAACTTACAGAGACAGCAGGTGAGGGAATACAGTAAGTGCAGTAGATGGCATTGCTTGGCCACAATGGTTGGTAGGAGTGACTGTGGGTGTGGGTGTATAGCCATGAGTGCAGGCTGTTGGGATGCTTGATTTGTGGGGCGAGTTTTAAGGTTGGTCAGTAGTGTTGGACCGGGTCCTACATTTTTTTTAAAACCGGGTAACGGGTACCCGGAGGATTTGGCACCTTGTACCCGGCCGGGTATCCAACTACCCGGTTTTTCACTTACCTTGGGGTGGAGGAAACATACCTGGGGTGGAGGAAGCCCACGGCGACATCTTAACAGGTAAGCAGAGATGCGGGGGCGGCATTAGCAGTCAGTGTGGAGCCTGCGCGGGAGCTGCAGGACTCCATACTGCACTGTGAGCTGGGACCATGTGACCGGAGCAGGCGGAGAAGCTTTCCTATTGGACAGCTGGCTGTCCCAGCTCACAGCGCAGTATGGAGTCCTGCAGCTCCGGCGCGGGCTCCACACTGATGCTGATACCGCCCTCGCACCTCTGCTTACCTGTTAAAATGTCGCCGCGGGCTTCCAGCAGGTAAGTAAGTGATACTTTTCACCTACCCTGACATTACCCGGATACCCGGCGCCGGGTCCTCTTTCCAGCTGCCGGGTCCGTGTAGTTTCTGGGTAGCTGAAAAGCGGCCGGGTACCGGGTAGTTTCTGGGTAGCTGAAAAGCGGCCGGGTAACGCCGGGTACCGGGTAGTACCCGGTACATCACTATTGGTCAGTGTTAAATCAGAAGGTTAACACCATTTGCAGGGGACGAGATGGAAGGGAGGCGTGGGTGAGAGCAGGTGTGTATGTCTGACTTCAGGATTAGGAGAGATCCCCAGCAGCAGGAAGGAGTAAATAGAGAGTGTGAATAGAGGATTTGTGAGGATGTTTTTTTATTGAGGGGTAAAGAAGTTGTGGGGAGTGAGGTGTATAAATAATGGTGCAGTGTATGGGGACAGGCATAGGTGGAGGGGAGGAGAGTGGGGAAGTTTGAGAGAACGGAAACGTTCACAAAGGAGGAAAAGGTAAACAGAAGAAGCAATAGGGAGGGCATAGTGAGATGCAGGAGGAGAGATTTCCCAGTTCTTGGAGGATAGGAAGAGTACAAATAATCACAGCATTTAGAAAGTCACGTTCTCACAGTTGCAATGTTGTTGTTGTTGTGCAGAGTCCAGATTTTCTTGTAGTATTCAACTCCAAAATTAACTCCACAGATACTTTGATGTTACACACAGCCATGTGATAAATGCCCCATAACTTTCTTTCTATAAAACCTAAGAATTCTTGCTTCACTGTTTAATTGGTATAATTAAAATACATGTGAGGACACCACTTTTGCCAACGTAACTTCTACTTTGGTATGAGAAAACCAGATATCTAAGATATATGTACAGATATCCCTGGCCGTGTGTGGTATTATTCCATTCGCCTGACTTGGTATGTAAATAATTCATATTCTGTGCCCCTGTGAACCATATCAAATTCTAAATATCTTCTGAAAACGTGAAGAAAAACGGGCGCTCTTAGAAAATATAGTGATAAACAAACAATGCACAGTGATGTAGTGAAATCGCAGTGACTAGTGTATGGAAAGTGAGTAAGTGTAACAACATATAAATACGCTGCTCAAAAAGAACGTCCTCTAGTTCTTGTAAAGTGTGTGTTTTCGGAAATGGGGAGCGCAGAATCAATGGATATGTGAAAAAAATAAAAAGAACATACATAGTGCAATATTGCAGCAATAGCAAAAACAGGTGATGTTTTGGAACTCCTGTGGTACTAAAACTCACATGGTGTAAGATTTAAACAGGCAGGGGTGTAACCCAGTCAGGATCTGTTAGAAATGAAAGGTGGAATCCCTCAGATGTTCCTAAGGTTTTGACCCCAGTGGTCACGGCTGCACGCTGGAGCTTCTAGCAGCCCGTGCACCCATTTCAGCCTGTGGTCTGGGTTATCCTTACAGTGGAGAGCAGGAGATCTGACGGGGGGAGGGGGGTGGCGGGGGCGCGGCCATGATGTCACACAGGCCGACTGGGGCCTTCCCCATAAAGGGCTGTGCTCTGGTGTGTGGCGCGCACGCTGTAGCGCGTGCAGCAGCGGCCACTGGGGACCTAGTCTTAGACAAAGTTTGAGTCCTCTGTCTCTCCCCCCGAGCAAGATAAGACACAGGAACAGTAGTTAAAAGACCAATTTTATAAACGCATAGTGCAACATAAACCCTTGCAATTTTTATTTTTTCACGTATCCGTTGATCCTGCGCTCCCCATTTTTGAGAAGACGCATCTAAATATCTTCTAAAAGAAATTGCAAATGTAACTTTCTGTCACCGTGTGTATCTGGTTGGGAGAATTTTATGATCCCTTTGAAGGTGGGGTTCTGGCAGAGGGGCTATTTTTGTTCACACATGCCCCCACACATGCCCTCTGCTGCTCGCTCGGTCCGTTCGTCCGCCCACCCCTGGTCGGACCCCCCCCCCCAGTCCGTCCCCCCACACACAACACACACACAACACACACACATACACAACACACATACACAACACACATACACAACACACACACATATACACATATGCACAACACACACACATATACACATATGCACTCATGCATGCATACATACACTTCCCCCCCCCCCCCTACCTTTTGGAGGTGGGGGAAGCTCTGACACTCCCGCACCCGGTAAGGGGCTGGTGGCCCACGCGCAAGGGGCTGTGGCCCGCGTGCACGCGGCCGTCCGCAGCGGGTCCTCAGCCTTAGCTAATCACTTGTCACTGTGCAGATTGTATGGATGCCCATATTGAATGGAATTATTATTATTATTTTTTAACGGCAGCTTTGAAAAGGAGCACAATTCTGCAACTGACATGAAGTACTCGCTAAATACCTTTCCAGCTCCCTAAAATAAATAGATATTACCTACGAAAAACCGTTTGGAAATACAGAGTTCTGCATTCCAGAGCGATAACCCTGACTTTGTGTATCATTTAAAGCAGCAGTTCAAGCAATATCTCTAGGGGGCCACTGTTTAACCGCCATCTCTAGTTGGCTATTCCCTAAAGACATTTTTAATGTATTCTAATGTAACAAGCATTTTTGTTTCTATAGCAACCATTTACAAAGTCACACCCCCTTCCTCTTCTGAGACAGGCTCTGCACACCCATTTTGCCCTCTCTCTAGCAGTGAACCAATTGTATCTAGTAACTGCCTAGGCAATCATATTCCAGGACTACATTGCCCACAATGCTGTGCAAGAACTGAATTAAATAACCCAGAGCAAGCGATCGATTACAGGAGAACGGATCGATCCGCAGCTTAGCTAATCACTTGTCACTGTGCAGATTGTATTGATGCACATATTGAATGGGGGAAAAAAAATATATATTTTTTCAAAAACGGCAGCTTTAATCGCTAATGATTATGTATGATATGCTATAGGTCAAGGCTTAATTAGCAAATGCTCTGATAATATCCATCAGAGGACGGCAGGACAGGATGGTGATTGAACGTGTACTTTAAAGCACCAATGCCCCTTACTCGTTTTTGATTTTGTAACAGAATTTGAACTAAGGATTTGGGGGAAGGCTCATCCATGAGCCAAACCATGCAAATGTTAGCGGTGGGGACACCCCGGTTTCTGAGATATTTACTGGTTTAGCTTCCCATGTTTTGAGTACTGATTTGGGAAATCAAGATGGCTGCCAAGTTTCCAAGTGGGTGCCATCTTTGAGGATTCAGGCAGGCCCATCAGCAACTAAACCAGTAAGTATCTCTCAAACGGGGGGCAGAGGGCTTCTGGAGCTAAATATTGTAGTGGGTCAGCTCTCCAGGACCCCTCTGGTTCAAAATGTATCAAAAGGAGCGGGTTGCTGCATTAGACCTCACCCACAGTGACCGCGCTCGGCGCCAATAAGAGACGGCTCCTCTCTGAGGCCACCCATAGGGCGCGCGATGAATCGCGATGGCGTGGCAGCATTTCCGGAAAACAAGATGTTTGTGTTTTTGGCGCGGTGGCCGAGCTCAGGCCAGGTCAGATCTGGTTTAGGTGTGAAGTCTGAGTGTCTCCACCAATTGATTTGAAATCCTTTATTTCAGTGGCTGGCCTGTGTGTGGGTTTGGCACACAGACATTAGGATAGAAGACTCATTCAGCATGGGATTGGAAAGTAGTTAGCAAAACATTAGTGCAGGGGTGGGCCAACTCCATCCTCAAGGGCCACCAACAGGTCAGGTTTTCAGGATATCCCTGCTTCAGCGCACTGATTCGAGCCACCTGTGCTGAAGCTGGAATTGATTGAGCCAACTGCACTGAAGCTGTGACTAATTGAGCCACCTGCGCTGAGGCTGGGACTAATTGAGCCACCGGTGCTGAAGCAGAGACATCCTTAAAATATGACCTGTTGTGGCCCTTAAGGACTGGAGTTTACCACCCCTGGTTTAAAGTAGGAAACAAAGTAAGACATTGTGTTTAAATGGCTCTTAGTAGGGATAAATAATAATAATAATAATAACTAAATAAGCTTCTGGGGCTTCACTAGAAAGGTTGACTCTCCCGTAAAGAAAACATTTGACTCATTTGGGTCCTATAAAATGAAAGTCTCTTGGGGTCCAGTGATCTTTATCTGTGTGCGCTTCTCACACACAGGCCCGGATTGCTGGAGCCGGGATGCAGGGTACCGCGCTCCGATCCGGCTGTGCCTGCTATTCAAGTTAGTGGCGGCTCCCTCTGGATGCAGGTTCCCCCGCACCGCGGCGTGCTGACTCCCGACCACATTGTGTTGCTTGGCTGATGATATAATTACTGTGCACAGAACATGTACACGTACAAACAACACATCATCTTTTTTTTTTATCTGAAGGTTGTAGATTGATTAACTCATCACTAGAGCATGGAAATATTACAGCCGCATCCTTCCCTTTTTCTGTCCAGGGTTGGAGCCAGGGGTCCCTCCAGAGCTGAACCGTGCTATTTTCCGCCCTGGGGACCCCCAGGTACCAGAGATATTTACCGGTATTACTTTCTGGTTTAGAGAAGGGGATTCAAATGGCCGTCCAATAGGAACCTGCAACCGACGATGATGTGGCTTGCTGTTGGCCAGAACATTGGCAGCCATTTTGTTTCCCCTAGAAAGAGTAGGGCGGATTGGCTGCTTTTAAAAAGTTTAGAAAAGTATTTGGAAATACGTCTATTTGACAATCCCCTTACATTTAACCTCTCTAAACATGCCACTGTCATTTGCTCACTTTGCTCCCAGGATAAACTGCCCTTTGCAAATTAACTTGCTCCTTCTGTTTTTATGTAGTAATATTTTATATTATACTTTAAAGACTTTTATCAATAAAACCTGAACTGCGGGTCATCGTTTGAGCACAATTGCAGCACCTAGTGTCCGTTACTTAGCATTAATTGCCTGAGGACACATGCTAATGAGCAAACATAAAAATGTATATGAATATACACACATCTATTCATTCTTTTATAATGCGTTTAACCTCATGGTGCCTAATAAGTGTTAATTTATTATTGATTTGCCATGCACTTATACCGCATTATGAGTGCATTATCTTTCTCTAATGTTGGGGTCAGCGCTTTGGGCATGGTGATATTTCATATGCAGAAGGCTCGCTCGCCACCGCAGTGACACCCCGGTAACCTGCTCGGTAGCATTTATTCACACAGTGGCTCTTTGGAAGCAGGACGGTGCTCATCTACTGAAAAGTGTCCCCGTAGGACTCTGCGCCCGCCCCGTGGTGACATTCGGTGAACCCCACCAAGCTGGCGTGGCCGCTGCAGGATAATTGTTACTCTCTGTAATGTTCGGACACACGGGGGGGGGGGGGGGAGAGGTCCAGACAAGATCACATGACTGGAGATTAAAACAATGTCACTTCTTTAAGGGCTTTCTTTACCCTGTTGAGGGCAAGTGGATGATACAGACATTATATTTTTGTTTTGTAAACTTTAAATATGAAGTGATCTCTTGTTACCCGTTCCTACGCTGTTTTTATTTTTAAACTCTGTTGCCCCGTCCGAAGAATAGAGGTGTTTGAAATATTTAGTGTCTGGGAGATTAAAATGAAGCTCTCTCCAGAGCCCAGTGCTGTCTAAAGGTTACTATGGTAACCTCAGAAGCTAGAGATGATGAAAATCATATATAGCCAATAAAGAATATCACTTGTGAGCACATTCACATGTCCTAGAGAGGTCTGCCACCCTGCCTTTCAACCATTATCACCTAGCATACAGTGCTCCCACTGCAGCAAGGGATTCTGGGAGATGAATATGCAAATGGACACACAATATACCTGATATATATATATATATATATATATATATATATATGAGATTAAATAGTAGTAGTATTTTGCCTCATGTGTGTGTGCTCAGGAGGCAAAATACTACTATTATTTCATCTCGTATCACCCTGGCAGGGTGGGTGAGGATTTTGTTTGTATTATTTTACAAGGCCATTTTTTTCCTTAGAAAGATCCTATTACGTTCTCTGAGGGTTTCTGGGAAAACAATAAGTCCGGTCCTAGGGGTAGATCGGGATGGGACTTGGGTGCGGCTGGTTTTGCGGTAACGAAAGGGTTAACAAATGAATGCGTTTTCTACTTTTCTTGGGGTTCTAGTTAATTGTAATCTTACCTGATAATTATTGTCTTGGCGAACGAGGGCAGTTTAATGGAAGAACCCAAACCAACTATTTCACTAGTCACACAGTAGATGAGGTTGAAATAAAGACTTATGTCCCCCACGTTCAATCGATGTTAAATTTAGACGACAGATACTTTATCCTATATTTGTACAGTACTTACATATGTTGCTCCAGAGGAAGGCAAACAAGAAACCCCAGTGACACATTATCCAATGATCTCTCATAAGGGGGGAAATAAATTCCTTCCCGACTCCAAATAACCAGCTTTCCCTCTTAATCCAAATGTATAATAATACTGTACGTTCCCCTGTTTGTCGCCCTGCTCCAGTGGATGTTGCGGTGGTTTTAGAAGTGTAGATTCATTACTTCTCCTTAGAAAGGATGGCACTGTCCCTTCCTGGAACCATGCGTCAGGAACTGACAGCAACAAACACGCTGAATTTATGCTTCCCCAGAAACGAGCCCCTTACCAGTATACCAAGCATCTATCTTCCCCCTTCTTAAACTCACAGATGGCTGACAATTTATCATCTATTTCAGTAAACTGCTGGGTATTTATTTTTTTGCTAAATTGATAGAATTTATACGTTACTCTCTTCGCGGCGTGGAATGTATTGGGAAGCTGAGGCGCTCAGACGGGTCAGCCGAGGGGTTAATCATGTTCTGTATGTTTTTAAATGACCTGATTTATCTAGAGCAGGGGTGGCCAGCTCCAGTCCTCAAGGGCCAGGTCAGGTTTTTTGGATATCCCGGCTATAGCATAGGTGGCTCAAACAGTGGCGAGTTAAAGAAAGCAACCAATGTAGCCACCTGTGCTGAAGCAGGGACTGATTGAGTGACCTGTGCTGAAGCAGGAATATCCTGAACCCCCTAACAGGTCAGGTTGTCTTGAGGACTGGAGTTGGCTACCCCAGATCTAGGGTGATCCGGGGGGGGGGGGGAGATGATATGATGATCTGAGAGGGCGGTGATGATATGATGATGATGATGATGATGATGAGGGGGGCAGAGGGAGAGATGATGATGGGGCTGGGGGAGATATGGTGATGGGTACTGAGGGAGATATGATGATGATGGGGACTGAGGGAGATATAATGATGATGATGATGAGGACTGAGGGAGATATGATGAGGGGGGCTGGGGGGAGATGATGATGAGGGGGACTGACACGGAATACAAGCTTGTTGCTGAAAAGAGGTGTAATACCTCTCAATAAGGCCGCGCTGCGGGTGCGCCCCACGTGCACACTCCTGCAGGAGATTAGGGAGGCGATCGGGGGCGTGGCGGGGGATGTGGCGAACGCGTCACAGAGCTGGTTGGCTCTCATTGGCTGAACCAGCTCACGTGACGCTGACCTCACGCGACTGCAGCCTGGAAAACAAATTCACATGTCTTGGCAAAATGTTGTAGCGTCGACGCGCTACAGCGCAGCGGGCACTTTAGGAAATACCCTTGGAAATCAGGTAAGAGCCCCAAAAGTGCGCGCGCACGTTGCTACGCCGGCACCCTGAGCACGTGCGGCCTACATCTGTTTTCCTTGGAGCAGTTCGGCCCATCTCACTTTACAAGTTGTGCAGGCCTGCCTCATGCGAAGAAACTCTGGGAAGCAGAGCAGGAATGGACTGCGGTGGAACAGTGCGAGCAGGTGACATAATAGCAGCGCTGTGTGCGCGTTGTTATCATCATCTTTAGGCATTGTCTCCCCACTGCTGGATGAACGCCTCCCCAATGATCTTCCAGGTTCTGCGCTTGCAAGCCTCTCTCCCCCATGTTGGATTTCGACTTGGCCTTTTGGTGTGTGTGTGTGTGTGTGTGTGTGTGTGTGTGTGTGTGTGTGTGTGTGTGTGTGTGTGTGTGTGTGTGTGTGTGTGTGTGTGTGTGTCAGCCACTTCACCATGCCACGAAGAAGCAGCTTCACCGCATACTGTGTGGAGGCCTGTGTGTTTTACAAATGAATCCTCTGTCTGTCAGATGGGACATATAATCCCAAGCCGTGGGGGGCGTGGGCGTCACAGAGCTGGTTCGCCCTCATTGGGCGAACTGCTCGTGTGACCGCCCTGTCACGCCAAGAAATCAGTTTGAACTGATTAATCGCGCCCGCACGCCACAAGGACGCAAACACTGCCTTAAGGCAGTCTGATCGCTCAGCGTGCGAACGCCTCTGCACGGTCTGCAGTACCACGGCCCCAGCCTAACACGTGTCATTGTGACTATCACTTGGGCGCATGGATATTGAACCCTGCTGTACGTTGCAGAGCATCCTGCTCTGTCCCACCCTGCTGGCCTCTCCATCACAGAGCAGATAGGTACATAGAAGGTTCCCAGCTGGAAACTGAGCTTTTCACTTCTTGCTGAATTAGCATCTGTTTTTTTTTTTAGGTCCCCTGATTTTCTTTGCAAGAGTTATTTTATTGACTCAAGCTGTTCCCGTAGTATAGTCTCTGATTACATTAAACATTGAGCCTTGTTCTTCCTTGCAATATACTGGATGAGCAAATGCCTGGGTTCAGAAGGCTCCCGGTGCGGTGTTGCTTGGAATAGAAATTGGCGTTCTTGTTGCTTTTCCGTTTGTTGTCTTATTAATGTTAAAGGGGCGACCGCCCTCCACCTTCAGCTGTTTCTGTTACTCTACCGCAGGGGTCTCAAACTCAGTCCACAGGGGCCACCAACAGGCCAGGTTTTATGGATATCCCTGCTTTAGCACAAGTGGCGCAATCAGTGGCTCAGCACAGGCGCCACCTGTGCTGAAGCAGGGATAGCCATAAAACCTGGCCTGTTGGTGGCGCTTGTGGCCTGAGTTTGAGACCCCTTCTCTACAGATTGCTCTCATTCCCACTTTCATCCTGCAATTGTCCAGTTTATTTAAATCAGCGGTGCGCAAACTGGGGGGCGTCAGATTTTTTTTGGGGGGGCGCAGGTGGTGGCAGAGGTTCCGCACCCTTCACCGAGGCATTTCAATTAAATGCCAGGGGTCCGTGCGAGGCCTCTGCAACATTTAGTTACCGAGGGACGCGTGACCATGGCAACGGTGCGTCAAATGACGCCGCGTGGTCCTGTGACGTAGCGGTTGTCATGGTAACGCGGAGTCATATGAAGTCACACAACCCCGCTGCGCGAGGTAAAGGGGGCGCGCAGGAACGGAGGGGGCAAGGCGGGGGGCGCAGCAAAATAAGTTTGCGCTCCACTGGTTTAAAGCATCAATACGGCGTAACATTTAAAAAATATATTTTTTTATTATTAACCGGGGGTTTCCGGAAGCTGAACCCCATTAATTTTAGCTGCAGGGAACCCCTGCTTCCATAGATACCTCCACAGGGGGCACCGGTATCTCTGCTGAGTTGAAAGCCCCTGGTCACGCGGGCCAATAGGAAGTTTCACTGGATGACGTCACAGCTTCCTATTGGTCCGCGTGAGGCTGTGATTATACCAGAGCTTCAGTGCAGCAGCGCTCTCTTGTGGCTTCATAGGCCTGTAATATAGTGTGCGCGTGCGCTACCATGGGCGCGCGTCAATTAGAATTGGCTGTGTCCAGGCCTGGCGTTCTATACTTCAGCCGCGTGCGCGTACGGCAGTGAGCGGTGGCGCGGCAGATCACAGCAAATACATGAAAATGTATATTTTTGCGCCACGTGACGCTGCCAAGCCAATCACAGCGCGGCTATCGCTGTGACGTCTATAGCCACACCCCCTAGCTGCACGCCACCGCTTACAACATATAAATGAACCGCGCGCGCCACGTGCTTGCGCAACGCCGGGGGCGCGCACCAGCATGCTCTATTTTACAGGCCATAAGTAGCAACGCTGCAGCGCTACATGTGCACACGCACAAGAGATTTAGCAAGCGACTGCAGGGGAGACACTTCCGATATCCCTCCCACAACGCCTGCCTTTCCAACACCAATCCAATGAATCCTTCCATTGAAGATGTGTCCATAATAGTGACTGATAAATTATTAATAAAATAATTAATGTAATTTAATTACTTTCTTATTTTTTAAAATAATTAATTAAGTCCATCAATAATTATCTATGTTCTTCAATGTGTATGGTATGAAATGCTGAGGTAAAATTTTTTCTAGGGTTTTTTGGTTAGATTTTGGAGGAACGTGATTGGTGCACTGAACTTCACTGTGATTGGACGGCTGCGTCCTGTCATGTGACGTGGCTGTGGCTGCTTGAAAACAAATGTGCCCGTCTCCTAAACGGTCTCCTGCTTTGCAGCAGCGAGCGGGGAGACAGCGGAGTTTGGTATAAGCAGTTATGGCTGCGGCCAGGGTGGGAGAGCGCTCGATGGCGCTCGAGCGCTGTGACGTCAGGTGCTGGGCGTTTCATGGCCAGCCAGTTGCGTGCTTAAGGGGGCGTGTCAGGGGGCGCGGCCATGACGTCATGGTGCTGGTTCGCCCTCATTGGGCAAACCGCTCACGTGACGCATCAGCGAGCAGCCAAATCAAATTTGGTTGTCTCGCCAAGCAGGTAAGCGCCGCGCATGCTCACGCTGGCCACACACATTGCATCAATGTGTTTCATCGAGGCCAGAGTGAGCCCGCCCGCTCAGAGGCGCCGAGGCCTAACACTTGTTTTTGTGCCGCTTGACGGGCGATTTCTGGTATAATTACGGCCTGACGCGGGATGTTTAAAGTCGCCATTAGATTAGACACACCGTTTCTCTTCCACGCAGGGATACCGGCGCCACTACGGAGGGGAGTATCTCCGGAAGCAGGGGGTCCCAGTGCTGAAATTAACAGGGTGCAGCTCCGGTGACCCCCCTTCTGCAAACCTGTAATAAAAAAACATTTAAACCTCCACCCCCCTCCTGCATTTCTGCTTTAAGTTACACTAATATGAAATATTTTATTTGGGACTCCCTTTGCTTCTTTATTTAATTGTTTTTTGTAGCATACAGTTTAATAGGGTTCATGTTTCAGTGTGTTTTTTTCCATGCTTACTACTTTTTTTTTTTTTTTTTTAACTGTGTTTTAGTCCTTAAAAATTAGGCAAAAATGATAATAACCATTGCTGCAAAGCCCCTCCAACTCTGTGACATCGGGGGACCCCAGAGCCCTTTCAGAGAACCCCAGGGAGAGACATATTTTTTTTCTAATGAGGCTTTTTATGCAAAAAAAGAAAAAAAAATACAGAATAGTACCAGGCAACACTCAAATCAGAGCAACAGAATAACATATTCACAGATCAGGGGAAGAAAAAAGCAGCATAGATCAGCAACATTCAAACAGCGATATCACAGATAGCAGTCATATCGCATACTTGGCCCCAATATGTTTTCAACAGCAGATGGGGGGAGGGGGGTATATAGGTGGTCCTATCCCAGTGTCATACTAGTCCCATAACCGTTTTGAAGCCCAAAAATCGGATGGGAACAGTGCGGTAAGGCAGGGGTGCTTCAACTTCAGTGCTCAAGTCCCCCCCCCCCCCCCCCCCCCACCTCCCAACAGTTCAGGTTTTCAGGATATCCCTGCTTCAGCACAGGTGGCTCAATCAGAGGTTCAGTTTTCGAACCTGACCTGCTGGGGATGTTGCTTGGGGGGGGGTGTTGGTGGGTTGGTGGGCACCCCTGTGATGAGGCCTTTGGAAATCTGCATGGGAACCAGCTGATGGGATGGAGCAGGTGAGAGTAAATAACGTTGCCCTACGAACACTGCAGGTTTTGGGGCTTTACACAATTAATTAAATAAATAAAAGGTTATCCACAAAATAAATATAAACGTGTTCTTTTTTAAGAGCTTATTTTCAAGTGGGGTCATTTTTGGGGGATTGTAGCAGCTTTTAATTTACGTTTATTGCAAGCAAAGAAATGATCAGCGTTTTCTAGCAGTTACTTTTCATGTATTATGTTAATATGTACAAATAAAAATGTGTAAAGAATCACATCCATATGAAAAAGAACAAGTCATATGGCTGAAATATCATTACCCGTCTTTAAACCAGCAAAACATGTGAAATCAGTTCTGTTGTATTAGATAATACTGTATTTTAAAAAAATTATCATTCAACTCTTAAAGCTGCAGTTCAAGCTGCCGGTTTTTAAAAAAAATATATTTTCCCCATTCAGTATGTGCATCAATACAATCTGCACACTGACAAGTGATTAGCTAAGCTGCGGATCGATCCGCTCTCCTGTAATCAATCGCTTGCTCAGGGTTATTTAATTTAGTTCTTGCACAGCATTCTGGGAAATGTAGTCCTGGATTATGATTGACTGTGCAGTTACTCGATACAATTGGTGGACTGCTAGAGAGAGGGCGGGCTCAAGAGCCCGAGCCTATCAGAAGGGGAAGGGGGCTGTCACTTTGGAAATGCTTTCTACATTAAAAACATATAAAACGTCTTTAAAACATTTTTTTTTAATTTAATTTAAATGCTACAAGTATTTTCTCATAGTACAGAACTGATTTATTAAAATAAACACACATGTAAGATATTACTTGAACTGCTGCTTTAAAGCATCCTTTGATTTCTATAGCAGACATTAGCCCACCTCCCCGGCAGTGCAAGATCTTTGCAACACTTTCCTGTTTGATAACTTGTTGCCAATGTTCCCAGCGGTTTGAGCTGCAAACTGTAACAATACATAATGTTACCTTTAGTACTATGAGGATACATTGTACCTGCTAGTGACACTGACTTAAGCAAAAATTACGTTAGTCACACAGTCAGGATTGTTAGAGATGTATAACAGGAGCACCAAACGCTTGCCAGCTCAGGTAAGAATGTAGAATTATACATCGACACATGTTTTACATATACAAATAAGATGAGGAAAAAAGTGGGGCTGTAGTATTGCTGCTTTAAGTATTATTATTTAAGTATTAGGCCTGGGACAGAGTGATTTTATGCGGGCGGAGGCGCGCTGAGGCTCAGGGAAAGCAGGTGCTTTCCCTGGCCTTACACAGCGCGCCATCCGGGGGCGTGTCTGGGGGCGGGCCAGTGACGTCACGGAGCTGGTTCGCCCTCATTGGGCGAACCGCTCACGTGATCAGCCCTGCGCTCCGGCAAGCAGGAAAATCTGAAACCTCCATGAGACACACGCTTCCCCAAGCGTGCGGACACGTGCGCGAGCCCCTGCTAAAGCCGCTCTTATTGCGGCTGCAGGGGCTCAGTGCCGAGCAGCAGCACTGGTCAGCGCATAAGTGCTGACCATGTCCGAGGCCTTAGAAATGGAATCAGCGTGCAGAAACGTAACTAGTGGTCAGAGCGGCTGAGGAAAGTAGTTACATAGTAATAATAGTTTGATAATATTTTACAGTAAATAAAATCCCACTTGTGAGCACATTCACATGTCTCAGAGAGGCCTGCAACCCTGCCTTTCCCCATTATCTCTTAGCATACAGTGCTTCCACTGCAGCCAGGGATTCTGGGAAATGACATGCAAATGACCTTTTACTTCAAATCCATTGTAACACGGACCCCTATAAGCGTACGCCTGCCGCATTACACAGCTTTTCAGCACAGCCTGGGTTACAGAAGTGCAGAGCCAGTAACTCTACTCACAGACAGTTGTTTCAACCTTTTGGGTTTCATCAGTGGGAGGATGGTTATACTGGCTTTACAATGTGAAGCCGGGATGGGTTTCAACCACATCTTATATAAGTTATGGTGGGTAAATACGTGACAGAAATAATATTTTGATATTCGATAATATTTTAGAAAGATATAATAATATTTCTGCTTGGCAGAAAGGGAAAAAGATTCCTAAATTAAATACATTTAAACAGCGCTGCCCACAGTAGGTGTGTTATCCTTGGTGCTCTTGTGATGGGATACCTGCCAGGTGCTCCAGCACCCGGTACCACCAACTGATGAAAGCGGGTCCGTCCGGTCCCTCACCGTCAGCGATGGCGTCCCCCTCTACGTGGGTTGGACTCCCGCTGGAGCGTCCCACCATGAAGATAGTCTCTTTGTCTTGCAGTGGTGGTCGGGTTCCAGACCACAGGCCGCAAATACTGTGCGGTGTCCTGCTGTGTCCCTGACACAATACAACTCCAGGGGCAGTGTCCCTATCTGATGGGCCTGTCCCTGTAGCACCCACAAACTTATGGGGTCTCAGGGTCCATCTGGGACTTAAGGGGGCAAACTAGGCCTAGTCCAGGAAAGCACAGCTCCATGGACACTACCTACTTGTTCCTGCTCCCCCTCACGACAGGCGCGCGAGGTCCCAGCCCGCCAAATGTATCCGTTTGGTGCAGGGAATCCTGGCAGTCCTATTGGCTCTCGCGCGGCATGTGACTAGCAGCCTCTGGGTTCCCCTGCGGAGCTACTCTATAATGGCCGCCGCTCTATTGGTGCTCTGTGCATGCGCGGTCTCCCTCGTAATGGCCGCCTCACTCTGAGGTCCTCTGCGCGACTCGTCATTGCGCATGCATATACAAGATGGCGGCACCCTGTGAAGGGAGCCGCCAAGGACGTTCGGCAACCCGGTCGCCCCTCTACCTGCTGCAGCTCTCCCCCGCATGCCACCAGCACTTGCCCCAGCCTCCGCTGCCAGTCACGCGCGCACCGGGAGGTAAGGGACCAAGGGTTGGCCAGGCTACACGTAGTAGATTATATACAGCTTAACCCCGTTATAGCGCGGTCCTCGGGGGCCACCCGCGACCACCGCGTAATAAACGGGGTCGAAAAAAAATGGGCGCTGAATTTGTTTTTGTTTTTTAAGTTTTTTTTTTTTTGTGGTGGTACCGCGTCCACCAGAGGGGGAAAGCTGAGAACTCTCCCAGCGTTCCCAGACCCGGTGGGGCAGCGGCAACAGCTCGCAGCACTTACCCGGCATCTGGCAGCTCTTCTCCCTGTCTCTGCTTCCTGCTTCTGCTTCCGTCTTGCGAGTGTGCAGTTTGCAGTGAGTGTGCAAAAGAAAAAACTTAAAAATTATTATTATTATTTTTTAAATTTGGGGTACACTCTCAAACCGCATTATAGCGGATCACGCTATAATGGGGTTGAGCTGTGTGTGTGTATATGTATATGTATATATATGTATGGATATATATATATATACATATCCATACATACATATACACACACACATATATATATATATATATATATATATATATATATATATATATATATATATACACATACATACATGTAGAGGTATCAGTACCGTGTTAGCCGAGCTTCAATAATCAAAAAATAAATAGATGATACCGTTCTGTGGCTAACGAAATGCTTTTATTTGTGCGAGCTTTCGAGATACACTGATCTCTTCTTCCGGCGATGTTACAATGAATGAAGCAAGGATAACTTAAAAACAGTGTCTATATATAATATATATGTATATATATATGTGTGTGTATATATGTATATATATATACGTGATTATATGTATGTATATATACACAGGTCTCTCTCTCTCTCTCTCTCTCTCTCTCTCTCTCTCTCTCTCTCATCACAACATAAGAATTGTGGGTGGAATGTGAGCAATGTCCAGATGTGTAAAAAATTATTACATTAATAAAAAAAAGAGGAAAGAACATAATGTTCAAAAATCTTCAAATATATGTAATCAAAACTAATTTATATATAGATAAATATAGACTAAACATATGAACACTGCTAACACATCATCCCACAACCTACATGAAATACTGTAAATAAAATCAAACCCACTATCAACATAAACAATAATCAGTAACCCTGTTGTGACAGTATAAAACTAAGTAAAATAGATTGTATATTAAGTAATTCATAAGAATGATGTTATACAAAAGTATATACTGCCGAGACAACGGGATATACTGTTCATTGAATAGCAAAATGATAGAAAATTAGTAAGATCCCAGTCTATATTGATCCCGTGAGGCATTCTTGTCCTCAGTGTAAAGATCCAGAATGCCTCACGTTGATCCAATTTTCTGGTTCTTTTACCTCCTCTAGGGAGTGGAAGAACCGATTCAATGCTCTGGAACCTAAAGTTATCGATTCCACCTCGTAGGCAGCCAGAAAAATGTTTGGGAACCGGATGATTGAGATCCCCTTTGGATATGAGCCGGAGATGCTCCATCATCCTGATTTTAAGGGACCTTGTGGTCCTACACACACATATTGGCGCCACAGCCACATGTAATTAAATAATAAATGAAGAATAATAATTAATAAATGTGGTTGTGTGGACAGTTCTCATTACAGTAGAGGTAAATGTGTTAGAAGAATTCATTCTCGTACAGATCTTGCAATTACTGCATTTAAAGCATCCCTTAGGAAGGTTCGATCTTGTATCCCCCCCCCCAGATGTTAAGAGGTAGGGGATATTGAATTAGCCACTGTTTTCGCTCTTCTAAACACAATGTTACGGCCAGAGGAAACAAAAAGGTCTAAGAACGGGGTCCAAAGAAAGTACTGCCCAATGTTTTCTAAGAATAACCTTGATTTGCTCATCCTGAGCACTATAAGAAGTAATAAACAGAGGTGATTCGTTCAGTGATGGTTTCTTAACCGAGCGCCTGAACAAATTCACTCTGTTCATAGAGGAGGCCTCCTAGATTGATTTATCTAAATCACATCTATTGTAACCTCGTTTAAGGAACCTGTTGTAGAGATCCTTAGCCTGAATATCAAAATCATACTCTGTTGAATAATTGGGCCTTAGGCGCATGAATTGTCCTTTAGGTACGCCCCTAATGAGGGATTTGGGGTGACAGCTGCTGGCTCGTAGGAAAGTATTGCGTGAATTAGGTTTACTGTAAGTGTTAGTTTTTATGTTGAGTGCAGTGTCAATGTATAAATATAAATCTAAAAAATGTATATGGTGATGGTTGAATGTGTGAGTTAAGTGAAGATTAAAGTCATTAAGATTAAGTGTATCAATAAATGATAAAAGTGTAGTGACATCTTTGGCTCACAGTACAAAATGTAATAAAAGAGGTAACTGGCCTCACCATTCCTCTTGACCCACTGACCTACCTACTCGGCAGGCCAATAGAAGAAATTGACCGCCCAGTTAGGAAATTAGATTAAAAGAAGGGTGAATGAGGTTATTTTGATGGAGAGACTAACAGCGTTCCTTCAACGTAAGACTGAGGGCTACTATAAGGTCTGGGAGGTCTGGCTTTGTCACTAACCCAGCCCAAACATCCAATGAACCGGGAATCAAAGGAGAAATATAGTCCCCAGCTCAGATAGATGGGTCTTAGCAACTGGGGAGAAGTTCCACCTCCCCCTCTTCTCTCCTCTCTTTTTCTGACCTCACACTCACTGGTCCTCACACTCACTGGTCCACGGCGTGGTCCAGAGGTCTCGCCTCCCTTGGCGATGCTCTTTCCTATCATTATAGTCCCAAAAATTCAATTTTGTATTAGGCTGCTATTGTTTATTATATGTCTGTAATCTTGAATTTTGCCTAATAAAAATGTTTGGAAAAAAGTGTTGTGACATCACCCTCCCAAATAATAATATCATCTATAAAGTATCTATAAAATAAAATGTGCTCCCTAAATATGTTCTTATCTCCAAACACCCACCACCCCATAAAAAGGTTGGCATAGGAAGGAGCGAAGCTTGTTCCCATCGCCGTTCCACGTGTCTGGAAATAATGAACCGGATCAAATAAGAAATTTGTTTTAAAATAAATAATAATTTTTATGTGGTATCCACTGCCTACCGGTTGACGTCACGTCAGCGCGACAGGTCTCCTGGTCACGCGCCGATGACGTCACTCCTGGTGGTAAAGGCTTCGGTAATTCTTTTATTCTTGCCTCCCCCTATTTCTAAAGTTTAATATGCTCAGTTGCTATATCCCTGGAAGCCTCTCAGGGGGCCATATAGGCTGCACCACCTGGTGAAGGTGCAGGCCTTAAAACGCAGGAAGCATTCTCTCGCTTTATTTTTATTCGTTTCAACCATAGGCGAGGATTTGAGCTGTGCCCTGACTTCTATGCCCCCCGGTGGGTCCAGAGTTGAAATTGAAAATGGAATTGTCCGTCTGTCTTTAAAAAATGAGTGGTCCTCTGGGTGTGTAAATCAAAAAGTAGTAATACTCTGGAAACTTTTGTGCTATCACACTTCAACCACTGACTCACATCTCTACCTCTGGCGACCAACACAGCGCAGAAAGTGTGACATTTTAAGGAAGGTGTTTGCCCCTGTTCCAAGATGGACGCCAATAAGTAAGAGCAAGTTCATGTGCCACCTTTATTGCCAACAGCTTTCTGTCGGTCGCCATTTTTAATCCTCCTTCCATTGCCCCGTGGGGAAATATCTCCTAAAACAGAAGAAGGGGGGTATTAAACTAATACGAGAGACCATCTGGTTAAAATTGTGTGAAAAGAACATTCAATACATAAAAATAATCTAGCGGCACAGATTGCTGCATTAAGTTTCAGCAATTCCATTTGTATGCATTTTAATTTATGGCGAGCCACACTCATTTCGAGGCTCACAGTCTTTAACTTTCTGTTGCCTTTACAAAAATAATTATCACCGATAATGAGCACAAACAATAAGCATTATCACAGAAGCGTTACCCCCACTCCTGATCTCATCACCGTCCCTGGTTTATTAAACATCAGCGTTGGTGAGGGCCTTATTGTATATGCAGATGTATTTAGGCAGACTGCCGGGGGAACCTGCAGAATCCTGACTATAGCAAGGTGGTGGGCGAGGTGCCTAAGCGTATACAGAACTACCCCCTAATTCCTACAAACGCCCATATAGAATCCACTCATGGTGACCCGACAGATTTATCTTAATATGAGTTATATTTTCTATTGAGTCGAAACTTTTGAGGGATTGAACCAGTATAGAGAAAGTCCATGTTACTGTATAATGTAGCTTGGCTATTTTTCAGGGTATTAACCTTTATGGGGTACTTCTGTATCAGAGTATATAGCATTTAGTAAGGTAATGTGGTGCTCAGCATGAAAAACCCATCAGGTTATAATGTGAGATGAACACTTCTGGGACATAATGCTATTCAAACCTAGAAAAGGGGGCTCCAGTGGCCCTGAAGGCAGGGGTAGATGCCAAAAACACCCCCCCTAACCTCATTGGGCTGGCCCCAGGTAAGTATTCACGAATGTGTCACCAGTGGTCCTCTCAGTCTGCGTGCTGTTGCCAATAGGGAGAAGTCCAATGCAATGTAGGTAGGTGCAACGCACAGCAAAAACGGTGATAGCAGGTCTGGCAAAAATATTTCTTTATTATGAGGACATAAAAACAGAAGGCTGCAACCTTCTACGTGTTTCGTGCAAACAAATAGCACTTTCTTGATAAAGTGCTATTTGTTTGCACGAAACGCGTAGAAGGTTGCAGCCTTCTGTTTTTATGTCCTCATAATAAAGAAATATTTTTGCCAGACCTGCTATCACCGTTTTTGCTGTGCGTTGCACCTACCTACATTATATAGCATTTACCCCTTAGTGTGTAAGAATCCCGTCCGCCACCAGACTTCTGCTACATGAAGCAATCACGGGGTGCGATGCCGAAAAGATCGGTGGTGCTCCGGCAGCTCCAGTCTTGCAGCATTCAAAGGGTTAACAAATGTGAATGTCAGATACACAAACTGTTTCCCCATTTAATCCCTCTAAAATCACTCTACCTCCTGGTGATTCCTCTTGCCACAACGTCTCTTCGCCTCTTTTCCCCTTCATGGAAACCCCCATGAACCTGATTCGCCCAGTGAGGCACCTCCCCAAGTTTACCCAAACTGGCTTCATTTATTGTTCTGTAAAAGCGGAGACTGAAATAAAAAGCTGAATTACTACTAAACATTGGATTCAAAATTGCGTTCACAATGAGTGTTATTACCACACTGTAATTGTGTAACTTTTTAAACGCCTATTTATGTTTCGTTAACAGTAGACCATGGTATGGTCATAATTTGCGTTACCACAGGGGTGGTCTGAGACTTCCTTAATAACGCAGAGGCCTGTATGGGAAACATTTACAACTTGTAACTGGTTAATAATATTGCAGGCCAAGTGTCGGAATGTTACTACCAAGATTCCACCCCAGGGATGTCTGCATGGATGCTTCTGTACACAGATGCAGCGGGCGTTTTCACCCCCCGGTTAACGCTGGTTATATATCGCCTGCGTTTACGGCGAACGCACATGTTACCATTGTTTCCAATGGTGCTCCATTAAAAATCACTGTAACTAATGACTAGCGCAGGAGTGGCCAACTACAGTCCTCAAGGGCCACCAATGGGTCAGGGGTTATGGGCATCCCTACTTCAGCACATGTGGCTCAATCAGTGGCTCAGTAAACAACTCCACCACCTCTGTTGAGGTAGGGCTATCCCTAAAACCCAACCTGTTGGGGGCCCTTGAGGACTGGAGTTGGCCACCCCTATGCTAATGTTAACAGGTGCAATAATGTCTGCTATACCTGTAAGGGTATACAGAAAGGTTACGAGACATTATTGTCCCTCCTATTTGAAATGCTTTAGCCTCATTAGCGTTGGAGCAGCGAGCAAAGCGTTGGGGTTTAATATATATATAAATGTTAGTGCTGTCTTCCCAGACGCTCCCTTCCTCCAGCCTTAGTCCAAGTCCCGCTGCCTTGTTTTTCAATTAGCTGCGATGTCAGACAGCCCTATTGGCATCAATCTTTCTACCTATGAGATTCCAGCCTTGTCTCATTTTTCTGAGATGCAGCAATTCAGCCAAGTCTGACTAATCTTTATTCCAAATCTATATTCCCCACCCCGACTCATTGTTTCCCCGTAGTGCTGATTTTTCAGCAGCCGAGCACTCCTCCTAGTAGCGTTTCCAACATACATTCACCGATGTCTGTTTAACCCTTCTCCTGCCACAGAGGCCTATCAACCCATTGGGTTCATTTGCAGTACTTTTCGAGCCCCTTTTTACTATTTATCTGCGGACCTTATTTGTATAGGTGTGATTTAAAGTTGCATTTTTATGGTAGAAAATGTGTTAAAATGCATAGAATACCAGCGGCGATCCAGTAAGAATTGGGAGAGGGAGGGACAGGGGAAGGGCCTCCCTGGGTGTGACTCTGCTTTTAACGTGCTATAGTTAGTTGCTATAGAGGTTTTATCTAAAAAAAAATGAATGGCTCAAACCTAATTTAAAAAAAACTTCTCCCTAAGAACTAACTCTGGTACATAACGCTGTTCCCTCTGTTGTACCGCGCTGTGGAATGCGTTGGCGCTTTACAAATAAACGATTTTAATAATAACAATAACTAATGCTAAGCTGGAAATCGTGTTACGCTTCATATTACAATATTTAAATATTCTTCACCCTTGACGGTTAATATGTTAACCTTGGGTTGATGCTTTATTTCTATATACATTTGAAACTGTTTCCAAGTGGTAACTTTGATACATTGTATAGAACACGTGTCCTTCGACCTTGGCAAGGTTATATCTGAGCGTAGAGTTTCCGCTCCATTCTCATCAATACTTGTAACATGTTATTACACTAAAATGCAAAGGCCCAGCAAATCTGTTCCTAGCAACAGTTACAAGTCACCATTTATTTATATCATGTTTATCCGGAAGTAATACATGAGTTACCTCTCATTTTTCGAGTATGTCCTGTGCAGAGTTATGTTAAACAATACAGGGTTACAATAAATGAACAGAGGTTTTGCAGTTGGTTTACAGACATACAGTATCATGGACAGTTAGAGATATGATTATCGGCATAAGTAACATTTACATACAGGGTTTAAATGGTATTAGGAGAGGTAGGATAGGCCTGCAGTGTGTTGGAGGTCCTGCCTCAAGGATCTTACAATCTATAAGGCCGGGTAAGTTGGAAAATTGGGTACAGGGGATGAGAGCGCTGGGGAGTTTCAGGTTCAAACAGAGCAGCTAAGTATAACTTCTTACTTTGATTTTAGGCTCGATATTTACCTAGATTTGTAATTTAATAGATTACATTAATAATGTAAAACGGCTACGAATCTGTCTGCAACATCATTTATTAATATCCTTTATTAATTGCTGCATATAGTGTAAGCAAGTTTTATGGCCCCTTACTTTGTATTGTATTTTTGTTGTTGGTTTTGGTGGTATGTTACACCATAGCACCTTTTTAGAGTTAATCTCGTGATCCACATTGACTGCAGACAAAACAGCTGTTCTTCCAGTCTCGTAGTCTGATCAATATTCATGATGTATGATGTCACCCTGCAGTCTCGTGCCAGTGTTGAGTCTGGGAGATTGTGTGTGTGTGTGTGTGTGTGTGTGTGTGTGTGTGTGTGTGTGTGTGTGTGTGTGTGTGTATATATATATGTATGTGCAAACAATTTCTTCAAAGTGCAGGTCTCCTTTAAGACAGAGATAGGAAGAAAGTAGAGCTCTACTCACAATTTATATGATGGTCACGTGTATTACTACTGTGAAGTGCTATGTACATTAATGGCGCTATATAAATAAAGACATACATATGTATGTACAAACAATTTCTTCAAAGTGCAGGTCTCCTCTAGGACAGAGATACAAAGTTGAACTCTACTCACACTTTCATAATGCAACTCTCCATTTAATGTGACGGCCAAGATCAGTGGAAAGACAATGTTTCAGGTCCCATTTGGACCTTTCATCTGACCTGTGAAACGCTCGCGCTGCCCACAAGCAAGACAAGACCCCGGCACTGAGGTGGGAAGGTATAACACCACACACCCGCAGCAGCGGATGCGTGCCTGGAAGGCGGATAGTTTAGCGTTGCCGGGTCTGGGTTGGAGAGTGTAGAAGATGCGGTATACTTGCAGAGTTCTAGAATTGGAAAAAACAGGATAGTAAGGGTCCGTAAGCCGTGGTCTGAGGTTGCAGAGAGCAGCGTAGTCCGAATCCGTATGCCATGTTCAAGGGTAGGACAGATCGCCATAGTCAAGGGTATGCCAAAGTCCAAAATCCAGAAGGGTCCACAAACAAGCCGAGTCGGTACACAAGAGGTTAACTGCAAACAAGACTTAGAGCACTACACAACAGAAGTGAGCGTCACGAGGCTACATAGGATTATGCTGAGCAAAGCATGGGAGGAAGCAGGAAGTATTTACAGACAGGGCAGACCAATGGGGACAGGAGGCGGAGCGGTGGCGCGGCCCCAGCGGAGCTGGGATAGGCTGCAGGTAACAAAGCAGGGACGGGAGACTTGCCACGCAGCTGGGGATCGTCGCATATCGCGTGTGCGCGCCGCGCGGGAGAGATGCGTGACGTGTGCGGGAGGTGGGACCAGGTTTCTAGCTGCCGGTGCGCGCGCTCTGTAATGAGGGCGGAGGAGCACGCATGGACTGGAACAGTGTGCGTGGCGGCCGCAGCAGGTAAGGAGGAATCACGCCGCAAAGGACGTGTTCCCCGATTCCTTACAACCTGACACTGTTCTTGGCTGTCACATTAAACGGAGTTGCATTATGAACTTGTGAGTAGAGCTATACTTTGTATTTCTATCCTAGAGACCTGCATGAATAAATTGTTTGTCTATGTTGTGTTAGCTGCATCAGCAGGATTCTCCTCGCCTGAAACTGTTTCCCCTGCACTTTGGAATTGTACTGTATATGTATGTATACATATGTATATGCACTTGATAAAGGGGGATAGTCCCCCTGAAACTTGTGCACTGATGTCTGTGCGTTTCAGCCATAGGTTTGTAGTTCAGCCTGTGTGCAGTTTTCCAATACTATTGTTAAAGGGCTGGGCGCGAAACGCGTAGGTGGTCTTTTTTGTACCTCCATTTTTGCATATGACCAAATAAATATATATTTTTATGGAAGTCACCCTCTCTGTTCTTCGTTGTCAATGATGCACTGTATCTCCTTATTTTTTTCTTCATCATTCCAATACTGTTGAACTTCTCGATCGTCGCCAGATATCTTCCTTACACCAAATAGTGTATGTTGAGTGCAATTTCTCTCCACCCCCTTTTTCCTAAAGAATTAAGGGACTGTGTGTATCAATACAAAGAAAAGTGTTTTGGCTCAATTGTTCCATCTTTTTGTGCCCTCTGCTGCATCGGATGTCAGGGGCTTGTTTGCCAGACTCGTTGTACACGGAGGTTTATGCTATCGGACATCTGATGTTTTTTTGTAAATAAAAGTGAGACAAATTGTCAGTGTGCTGGTGTCTCATTCTGTCCACACTGCCCGTATCACAATCTGGTGCACATGGGCACAGTTGAAGCCATGATACATTGACACCAAGACATGCAATGACTGCAATAAAATACATGCAGCGTAACAGGCCGTTCAACACCACAGGGGTTACATCAGGGGGTTTGTGATCAGGAAGGTTGAATCAGCACCTGGTTTGGGCGATCTGGTGTAAATGACCATTGATGTATGAATGGAAGAAAGAACATGTCCATACATTCCCATCTGGCGCTGAGGTAGCCCTTGAAAGTCCATCACTTTGGTTGCAGGTCCGGCTTTGCAAAGTACAGGCTTTTTCTGCCCTACCTTTGCTTAAAGGGGAAGTTTTGCCATCAGGGGAAACAAGATGGAGGATTGACCCTTTGATTGCCAGAGGGGTGGTGGCGCCACCAGAGTGCCACGGCCCGTCCGACACTCCAGTCACGTGACCGCGTGTCCGGAGGGATCACTCGATGGTTTCATCACGGGATAGAATGAGAGGAGGCTCTCTCCCCCCCCGCCCCCCATTAGATTCAGTGGAGATATGACGAGATCTCCTCTGGCAAAACGAGCAGCCATTTTTTGACGTAGTTACTACTTCACAAGGCCCCTGGAATGCCAGACAACATGAAGTAGGAGCTATATCCTGGGGCACTCAAAGGGTTAAGTCTGCTGCGGCACACCGGCCAATAGGAAGCCACGATGTGATCCATTGCAGCTTCCTATTGGCCCACGTGTGATGGGCAATTTAAGAACCAGCAAGTAACTGGCAGCACCTACGGGGGTAAGTATCTTATGAACCATGGAGTCCCCAGAGCTGAAATGAACGCAGGCCAGCTCCGGAGACCCCCTGCTTCATAACCATTAAAAGACAGTGACCCTAGGAACAAATGCTTCTTCAACTTAGCTGTCAAAGCGACATTAATAGGGGATATTTATGAAGAACTTTTTCAGCATTTAGTTTTAAGCAGTTATAGAACTATAAAATGAAAGGTTTATTTTTTTGTCCATTTAACCTTTCTTCAAACCTTTGAAGCTGCAGTTCAAGCTGCTGTTGTAATTATATATTTTTTCCATTCAATATGTGCATCAATACAATCCATACAATGATAAGTAATTACCGTAGCCAAGTTGCCGATCGATCCGTTCTCCTGTGATCGATTGGCAAAGATTCAGCTCTGGGGATCTCTAAATCACTGTTAGGGCTGCAGTAGATTACCCAGGATGCAAAGTTTTGTGTGGAAGATCACGTGACCAGGCAGGCATTAGATACAATTGGTGCACTGCTAGAGAGCGGGCAAAAGGGATGTGCAAGAGCCTGTCTCAGAGGAGGAAGGGGATGTGACTTTGTAAATGGTTGCAATAGAAACAAAAATGCTTCTTACACTAGGATACATTAAATTTCTTTAAAACATTTTTTTCCCTCATAGTACAGAACTGATTTATTAAAAGAAACACATGTAGGATATTGCTTGGACTGTAGCTCTACGTTTTTTTTTGTTTTTTTTTAAGGTCTGTGTCTGTATATGTGCTGGAATATATTTATTTCATTGTGGAAAAATAGAAGTGATGTCATAAAATGATAAATATGAAAACTTGCAAGTTATGTGACGTGGCTTTGATTTTCTGCAATATCAAATGTCGTTTTTTACCAGGCTTTTTTTCTTCTTTCTTTTTTTCCCCCTCCACAGGTTCCGGATTTTGCAGCTGGTAATAACCTATAGAAATTAAGCAAACACTGTACCCTATAACCACGTGTGGACCAGAAACCCAAGTGCACCCGGAATGGTGCCAAGCAGTGACTGGCTTAGCATATGAACCCGCGGCTATGCGTCCATCAGCAGACAGCAGTGCTCTGAGGTCAGGTGAACGCCCGCTATTCTTCCAACTCTCACCACCGCTTTTATTTCTATTCAAAAGCATGCTTTAAAAAAAAGAGAACGGAGCCCGTTACTATTATATTTTTACTCGGCCACCTTTCCGCTGCACGTTTCGCATGCAACTACCATTTCCAGCAAAATGTTATAAGCATTCCAGTGAGTAGGACAACATAGGGAGATGGGGAGGGACATGGCACACTGATAATGCTCCGGTGCAGACAGGGCTGTTCAACAGTGAGGGAGAGGAGACGGGGATCTGTTAAAGGTGGTGTGGGAGTGCTGTGGTATCCAAAGGATGCGTCGGAGGCAGAGTGGTCCCTATAGAACAGGGATGGCCAACTTCAGTCCTAAAGAGTTACCAACAGGTTAGGTTCTCAGGATATCCCCGCTTCAGCACAGGTGGCTCAATCAGTCGAACAGGTGTTAAACAAATTCTTTGCCTTTGTCTTTGCCGGAGAAGAATCAATTGCAATAGTAGTGCTGCAGGAGGAAGCTGCAGCCTCTGTATTAACGAACAACTGGTTAACTGAGGAGGAAGAAGTTCATAGGCGGCTTGATAAAATGAAAGTAAATAAGGCACCTGGCCCCGGTGGCATACATCCAAAAGTTCTCAAGGAGCTAATTGCAGTAATAGTCAAACTATTAGTTAATATTCAAGGAGTTCATTTCCACAGGCTCGGTACCACAAGATTGGCGTAAAGCAGTTGAAGACTGAGCCACTGATCGAGCCACCTGTGCTGAAGCAGGGATATCCTGAAAACCTGACCTGTTGGTAGCTTTTGAGAACTGGAGTTGGCCACCCTTGCTGTGGGCTGTTCGTAGAAGCCTTGTACGTGAAGCTTGTGACGCTGATAAAGCCTGCTTCGGATCGACCGGTTCCTTTGGTCCGAGGATGTCCGTGAATCGGTCTCCAAAAGGGCTATTCATCTTTTCCAAGTTTTATTTATTTTTATTTTTATCACTGACAATCCAATCCGCGGATACCGCAAAGCAGTGTAAGGTTTTACCAATCCGCGGATACCGCAATGCTGTGTAAGGTTTTACCAATCCGCGGATACCGCAATGCAGTGTAAGGTTTTACCAATCCGCGGATACCGCAATGCTGTGTAAGGTTTTACCAATCTGCGGATACCGCAATGCTGTGTAAGGTTTTACCAATCCGCGGATACCGCAATGCTGTGTAAGGTTTTACCAATCCGCGGATACCGCAATGCAGTGTAAGGTTTTACCAATCCGCGGATACCGCAATGCTGTGTAAGGTTTTACCAATCCGCAGATACCGCAATGCTGTGTAAGGTTTTACCAATCCGCGGATACCGCAATGCTGTGTAAGGTTTTACCAATCCGCGGATACCGCAATGCTGTGTAAGGTTTTACCAATCCGCGGATACCGCAATGCAGTGTAAGGTTTTACCAATCCGCGGATACCGCAATGCAGTGTAAGGTTTTACCAATCCGCGGATACCGCAATGCAGTGTAAGGTTTTACCAATCCGCGGATACCGCAATGCTGTGTAAGGTTTTACCAATCCGCGGATACCGCAATGCAGTGTAAGGTTTTACCAATCCGCGGATACCGCAATGCTGTGTAAGGTTTTACCAATCCACGGATACCGCAATGCTGTGTAAGGTTTTACCAATCCGCGGATACCGCAATGCTGTGTAAGGTTTTACCAATCCGCGGATACCGCAATGCTGTGTAAGGTTTTACCAATCCGCGGATACCGCAATGCTGTGTAAGGTTTTACCAATCCGCGGATACCGCAATGCTGTGTAAGGTTTTACCAATCCGCGGATACCGCAATGCTGTGCAAGGTTTTACCAATCCGCGGATACCGCAATGCTGTGGGGGTTTTACCAATCCATGGATACCACAATGCGGTGGAGGATTTTACCAATCCGCGGATTGGATGCTTAAATTCCACTGGGGGTTCGCTAAATCCGTGGATTGGTAAAAATCCTGCAACAGGTTGCGGAATCTGCGGATTGTATTGTTAAAATCCACCAGCGGATTGTATTCAACGGCGGTTTTGGATTAATCCGCACAGATTGAAACTGGAACAATCCGCCGATGGATTTTACACCGCGGAACGGATTTTGAATGGAAATCTCGGGGAATTCCAGGAAACAGATTTTGACCGTTTCACCCGTCTCTACTGCTCAGCAATAAAGCGGCTTAAAAAACCCCCACTTCCATTCTGCCATTTACATCTTCCTGTTAGTTGTTCATTCTTAACCAACCAGCGAGCAAGTCTTCTGCTGTTACTGTTTGTTTCTCAGTGAAGGATGATAAGGGGAGCGCTCATAAACGGATTCTGCGGGGACCTATTAAGAATATTCTAATGACAGGAATTACTTACAGCACAGAAAGCATGTCGGGTCTTGGGATTGATTTCCTGCATGCAGGATGTTAGTAAAACAAGATCCTTTCAACGTTGTTTAAACAAACGGGCTTTCATTAACATGTTTGCACGGAGCCTGAAGACAGACGGCACAAACCGCCGAAGTAGAAATGGTAAATCCACTTTTCTAGTTGGCAGTCCAAGAACAGATAACAGTAGCAGTGCTTTGCTTGATTACAAGATCATTCAATCGATGTGGCAAAGCTTTATAACCCGAATTTCTGTGAGGTTTTTGCTTTAATTCTGCTGCAAGAGCTGGAAAGGAGAGATTCTTTCTCGCAGAGGACATGTCCTTGCTCTGTGGGGATAGACTTTGTATTTTATAGCCAAGGCAACGTTGTGTCCAGCACCCAAGATACCAACAACTTATCTGACAATATCTCCATTTTAATACGGAAGCAGTGGCAACAAAAAACATGACCGTGGTGTTTTTTTGTTGAGAGCCTTGATTTTGTTTTCTTTTTCAAGCCCCCCTGGAAGTGAAGGCGTTAGTTGAGCGTTGCTGTTTTAACCACCTGTGCTCATACAGAACCTAAGTTACATGGAAGCTGTATTTGGTATCCTGCCCTGGGCACCGATGCACAATGTGATTGTACTGACTCCCAAAAATGGAAACACTGTCCACCCTAAAGGTATCTCACACCTTCCAACCCTCCCCTCCCCCTCCGTCACAAACAGATACGGCAGAATCACACAAAGTCTTTAATGATTATTTATCAAGGATTGAAAATGGGCTTTATACAGTAATGTGTCTTTTTCATGTTGCGCCCGTGTTCTTTTTAAAATGGAGCGTAATCCTCCTTTTGCTCAAAACGTGTGGTCCCATCGTAAATCAGGAACTAGGAAACAGCATCCACTCTGTTTTTATAGATCCACGTGTGAATGTTCACATAGCTGTAGAAACAATGATGGGACGGTCGTTGGTGAGCGGGCTGCAAATTGTGTTTGTACCAGCTTAAAAATAGAGCGGAAAACTGCACACAAGAATCCAAACTATTACAGAAGCTATCAAAAAATCCCCCAAAATGTTGAATGAATACAGTCCTAATAGGCCTTAGATGCCCCAGTGTGACATTAGATGGCGAGAACCAAACGTTCCTTGGTTTAGCAGAGGAGGTCGGTGATCGGTACAAGCCTGCCACATGTACAGTTAAAGACACAACTCCTTTTAATGATTTAACAGAAATTGAGGGGAGGGGGAATTTTGTGAACTTTAAAATGATGAATTATCAAAAATGCTGATAAAAGGGGTTCGGGGGTGGTGGTAATTAACAAACAGGATTATTATGATGAAGCGACCTGACAATTACCCAATATTGATTCATATTACTCGTGGTCAACTGTTTGTGCTGTGAAATTCATTCAATAATTTCAATTGTTTCTCAAATAAGGTCTTTATAATAAAATCCGTACAAATGAAGAATATGTTTACCTTTATGGATCTGACCCAGTGGTACCCATTTTTTTTACCATTTACCGAAGATCCACAAGACGATGCCTCCTGGGGCGACCAATTGTCTCTGGCATTGTCTGAGACTCCCTGAGTTTTGTCTTTTCGGGCAGCGGCCGCGTCACATGAGCGGTTCGGCCAATGAGGGCGAACCAGCCTGGTGACGCGTCCGCCACGCCTCCCAATCGCTGAGTGGGCACGTCACTGGCCGGGGGCGGGCCAGTAACATCACGGAGCTGGTTCGCCCTCATTGGGCGAACCGCTCACTTGACCGGCCTGTCGCGCCGGCAAGCGGGGGAATTTTAAATTCCCCTAAGACCTGCGCTTCCGCAAGCGTGCGGAAGCGCAGGTGAGCCCCTACTAAAGCCGCTCTAATTGCGGCTGTAGGGGCTCAGTGCTGAGTGGGAGCGCGCGCCAGCAAGCAAGGAACATGGCCGAGGCCTTAGATAGGACTGGAAGGCTAATACATGATCAATGCAAGTGCATAGTGAAGGCCACATGTCATTTTTTGTTGCGGTCGGCAGTTAAGATGATTGCCAGTGAGGCTTTTTATATTAATCTATACGTAAAAAACAATGTTATATGTACAATTCATTTCATTTTTTGTGGGTGACTACTATTTCCAGATGCAGGGTAGGCCATGGGTACCAGATTGTCCCCATCATACGCCAATCTTTCTTTCTTTTTTTTTCCTCAGTTGGTAGGACAATATTCTGTATATGGAAATAGTCATCGCTACCGACATAGTATTCAATTGTACAACAGATACATTGACAATCTATCATTTTTCTGGGACAATCCCTTGTCACTTCTCTCTAATTGTGTGTAAAATACATGAATACAAAAGATTTTAAACATACATTTCACACAATTGTTTATTTTTTAGATTGACCTTTTTGTGAGTTTGGATATCAAAATACACACATTTTTGGGACAGCCGCTTTGGGCGTTTCTTTATTAAAGGCAGATAGTTGCTATCCCAAGACTTTAAATAGACATTGCTGTTGGACCGTTTTTACGGGCACAATAGAATTATTGAGATTTAGACACTTTTTTTTTTTTTTCCATCACGCGCAACAATTGTAGTCTTTTTCGATCACGCACAACAATTGTAGTATCGGTTCATCCTAAGGCTGAGTCCGGAAGCGCAGGTGAGCCCCTACTACAGCCGCTCTAATTGAGACTGTAGGGGCTCAGTGCAGAGCGGGAGCGCGCCTCAGGGCGCTTCCGCCAGCAAGCAACTAACATGGCCGAGGCCTAAGACTATATCATGTGTGGATGATGCATGTTTTTTGGGAGCATTGGATACTGATAGGGACTCACTGATTTTTTAAATTTATAAAAAAAATATAGCAAATTGAAATATTAGGGTGTGCTCATTTGCATGTCACTTTTGTTTACCCACCATAACTTGTGTGTGTATATATAATTTAATTTTTTTCTAATTATTGTAAGGAGGATCACCCAAAGCTGATTTTGGGGTATGATAGGAATATGCCAGATATTTTAGAAATGAATACATATTGGAATGGTTTATTTGAGACCCTTTGTGAAGGAAGGTCCCCAAATAACTTCTAGGAAGTCCTCCACGTTGGTTAACTCTCTTTTTCCTCGTGTCATTTTAATTGGACCATCTGACTAGAAAACAAGAAAATGTTCATTTGTTTGCAGAGTATATTCTAAATTGTATAAAAAGGGAAATTGTTTCACTGCTTCAATAACCGGTAAAAGAGAGATGATTTAGATATTTCATTACTTGCAGAACAGATTATTTATTAACATGCACACGTATCCTTAAATGTGTTGGATGTACTAAGCAGCCTTTGAAAGCTCATGTTCTTGAACATCTTAATAATACCGAAAGAAAGGATATAGATCATCCAGTATTCAGACATTTTATTCATCAATAAAATTCAGATCCTAGAGAACTTTTTGTACAAGGATTTTAGGTTGTACCTAATAATACAAGAGAATAAGATGGATTTAGACCATTATGGCAGAGAGAAATATTTTTGATAGTTCAATAAGTCACTAGAAAACCCTTGGGTCTTAATAAGGAATGGAATTTAAAACATTTCCTATAGAGTCTGGGTTATCGTTCTTTTCAAAATCTGGGTTTATATATTTGATATCTATACCAATTATTATTTACAAATGTATTATTATTTTGGAGTTTTTCCGAGTAATTGCTGGGTTTATATTCATATTTGGGTTACTTTCTCATTTATGTATTTTTATATATTAAGTTATTAATTACACATTTGATGGTGTTGATGAAATGGTCGACACTTGGGATATTTTCTTTTTGTCTGCGCTCACAAGCAACACTTAACTGTAAGGGACTTATACCTTTAACTGTCTACGTGTAAAATGTCCTTATTTCTCTTTCTTCCATTAACCCGGCACCACAGTACCCAGCATTCTGGTCTCAGCACATAAAAAGAAACGTTTATTTTGAAGATAAATATTCACATACAAAAATAGTACAAAATGTCAGTGACGTTCCTAATAAGTTAGGATGTTCTTAAAGATAGTTGCATAGTTTTCTGTTTCTGAGTAAAATACTTATATTTGATCTTAATATCATGATAAAACTTCTCTTTCAACTCCTGGTGTTAACCCATCTCTCTCACACCCTTCTGATGTAATCACCCTGTTCTCCTGCAGGTGTAATCCTTCTGTGCTCTCTTCAGCTAGCCCCTGCTAGATATTTATCCAGATAATATCCCTTAGTCAGCTCTTGCTAGCACTAATTCTGTTGCCTGATAAGGTCCTACAGCCAAACTGATTTCATCTGATAAGGAAAAAAAAAAAAAAGGGAAAAAAATGAGAAGCGCAGACAGTGGGGGTTGTGATTATACTAGTGTACTTTATTAAATGAACTTGTCCCAAGAAAACATCCTCTGGGACAACAATGATATCAATATATGAATGGTATTAAAACAAAATATAAATAATGCTGGTTGAAAAGATATGCGGTAACACTTGATCAGTCTACAGGGGATTGAAAACGGGAATTGCCCGATGTGAAAGTCTTAGTCCTGTAGATAGTGCACTGCCCGGGCAGGTATTAGTGAAGAGGGGTACCCCAGGGTTGAGACAATGTTGGAAAAAGCTCACCCTTTGAATACTGCAGATCCTTGATGGTCCTGTTTTCCCTCAGAACACGAAAAAACTGCTCCGGTGCACACAGCTTGAATGTGCTGCACCTCGCGATACCACGCAGCCCTCCGGGTGTCCAGGTCTGATGTCACTTCCGGCTGTGACGCACAGACCCTTCCCGGTAGTCTCTGGGCTCCGTCTCTCAGCGCTCCTTCTCCAGTGGTATTAACCGCTCCTCTCAAACGCACTCAATAGCAAGCAAACACTCTATTTGCTCCTCCTCCTACGCGTTTCACCAAAAGGCTTCGTCAGGGATCCCTGACGAAGCCTTTTGGTGAAACGCGTAGGAGGAGGAGCAAATAGAGTGTTTGCTTGCTATTGAGTGCGTTTGAGAGGAGCGGTTAATACCACTCGCTGCGCTGTCCGCATGGTCATTTTCAACCATCAGGAGAAGGAGCGCTGAGAGACGGAGCCCAGAGACTACCGGGAAGGGTCTGTGCGTCACAGCCGGAAGTGACATCAGACCTGGACACCCGGAGGGCTGCGTGGTATCGCGAGGTGCAGCACATTCAAGCTGTGTGCACCGGAGCAGTTTTTTCGTGTTCTGAGGGAAAACAGGACCATCAAGGATCTGCAGTATTCAAAGGGTGAGCTTTTTCCAACATTGTCTCAACCCTGGGGTACCCCTCTTCACTAATACCTGCCCGGGCAGTGCACTATCTACAGGACTAAGACTTTCACATCGAGCAATTCCCGTTTTCAATCCCCTGTAGACTGATCAAGTGTTACCGCATATCTTTTCAACCAGCATTATTTATATTTTGTTTTAATACCATTCATATATTGATATCATTGTTGTCCCAGAGGATGTTTTCTTGGGACAAGTTCATTTAATAAAGTACACTAGTATAATCACAACCCCCACTGTCTGCGCTTCTCATTTTTTTCTTTTTGTTGTAACGATTATTAGGGACGGGGGGTTCCCTTTTATCACAAGCTGCACCCACCACCGGGTTGTGATTATTTTACTTTGATTATTTACTTTCATCTATCTTTACCTTCAGTATTAGCAAACACTCACTTGCACCGGACTGGTTCATGTCACATGACCTTTTTAGTTTTTTGTTTTTTGATTTTTATTTTTGCTCCATTGCCCATATTCAAACCTAAAACCCATTCGGCGCTTTTACACTTTTTTGTTTTTTCTTGTTGTTCATCTGATAAGGAACTGGCCATGCCTCCATATAGAGAATAACCTAATATGGCATGTCTTCTGGAAAGATCCCACCTAATAGCCATAGCCTTTTCCAGTTACATAACTCTAACCACAGTTGTCTATAGTCACTCAAATGTCACCCACACAGGGCCCCACTACAGAGAACTCAGCACAGCTGCACTTTCAATATACCGTCCCAATGTAACTGAATCTATCAGAAAATAACAATGTAATAATATGCAATATAATATGTAAATAAAGAAAGAACCATTGCAAATATACTGTATACTTTGGCATTGTGTCTTGTTACTGGATTCACACATATTACAATATAATAATATCACTGAACTGGACTTCTTACAATAAGTATATATGGGATGATTTTACAGATGACTGACTACCTATGATGTAGGATTAATCACAAGAGAAAAATGTGTGAGGATGCCCACGTGAGTCAGTTTTACTCCCAGCGTGCAGTGTCGGACTGGGGAATCGGTGTGATAAAAGGCCCGCAGTTGTAGAACAGGGATTGGGGATAGTGGGGCCCGCGGTTGTAGAGCAGGGTTTGGGGATAGTGGGGCCCGCGGTTGTAGAGCAGGGTTTGGGGATAGTGGGGCCCACGGTTGTAGAGCAGGGTTTGGGGATAGTGGGGCCCGCGGTTGTAGCTCAGGGGTTGGGGATAGTGGGGCCCGCGGTTGTAGCTCAGGGGTTGGGGATAGTGGGGCCCGCGGTTGTAGAGCAGGGGTTGGGGATAGTGGGGCCCGCGGTTGTAGAGCAGGGGTTGGGGATAGTGGGGCCTGCGGTTGTAGCTCAGGGGTTGGGGATAGTGGGGCCCGCGGTTGTAGCTCAGGGGTTGGGGATAGTGGGGCCCGCGGTTGTAGGGCAGGGGTTGGGGATAGTGGTGCCCGCGGTTGTAGCTCAGGGGTTGGGGATAGTGGGGCCCGCGGGTGTTGGGCAGGGGTTGGGGATAGTGGGGCCCGCGGTTGTAGGGCAGGGGTTGGGGATAGTGGTGCCCGCGGTTGTAACTCAGGGGTTGGGGATAGTGGGGCCCGCGGTTGTAGCTCAGGGGTTGGGGATAGTGGGGCCCGCGGGTGTTGGGCAGGGGTTGGGGATAGTGGGGCCCGCGGGTGTTGGGCAGGGGTTGGGGATAGTGGGGCCCGCGGTTGTAGGGCAGGGGTTGGGGATAGTGGGGCCCGCGGTTGTAGCTCAGGGGTTGGGGATAGTGGTGCCCGCAGTTGTAGGGCAGGGGTTGGGTATAGTGGGGCCCGCGGGTGTAGAACAGGGGTTGGGGATAGTGGGGCCCGCGGTTGTAGCTCAGGGGTTGGGGATAGTGGTGCCCGCAGTTGTAGGGCAGGGGTTGGGTATAGTGGGGCCCGCGGGTGTAGAACAGGGGTTGGGGATAGTGGGGCCCGCGGTTGTAGGGCAGGGGTTGGGGATAGTGGTGCCCGCAGTTGTAGGGCAGGGGTTGGGTATAGTGGGGCCCGCGGGTGTAGAGCAGGGGTTGGGTATAGTGGGGCCGGCGGTTGTAGCTCAGGGGTTGGGGATAGTGGGGCCCGCGGTTGTAGAACAGGGGTTGGGGATAGTGGGGCCCGCGGTTGTAGAACAGGGGTTGGGGATAGTGGGGCCCGCGGTTGTAGCTCAGGGGTTGGGGATAGTGGGGCCCGCGATTGTAGCTCAGGGGTTGGGGATAGTGGTGCCCGCTGTTGTAGAACAGGGGTTGGGGATAGTGGGGCCCGCGGGTGTAGAACAGGGGTTGGGGATAGTGGGGCCCGCGGTTGTAGAACAGGGGTTGGGGATAGTGGGGCCCGTGGGTGTAGGGCAGGGGTTGGGATAGTGGGGCCCGCGGTTGTAGGGCAGGGGTTGGGGATAGTGGGGCCTGCGGTTGTAGCTCAGGGGTTGGGGATAGTGGGGCCCGCGGTTGTAGAACAGGGGTTGGGGATAGTGGGGCCCGCGGTTGTAGCTCAGGGGTTGGGGATAGTGGGGCCTGCGGTTGTAGCTCAGGGGTTGGGGATAGTGGGGCCTGCGGTTGTAGCTCAGGGGTTGGGGATAGTGGGGCCCGCGGTTGTAGAACAGGGGTTGGGGATAGTGGGGCCCGCGGTTGTAGCTCAGGGGTTGGGGATAGTGGGGCCTGCGGTTGTAGCTCAGGGGTTGGGGATATTGGGGCCCGCGGTTGTAGAACAGGGGTTGGGGATAGTGTGGCCCGCGGTTGTAGAGCAGGGGTTGGGGATAGTGGGGCCCGCGGTTGTAGAACAGGGGTTGGGGATAGTGGGGCCCGCGGTTGTAGCTCAGGGGTTGGGGATAGTGGGGCCCGCGGTTGTAGCTCGGGTTGGGGATAGTTGGGCCCACAGGTGTAGAGCAGGGGTTGGGTATAGTGGGGCCCGCGGGTGTAGGGCAGGGGTTGGGGATAGTGGGGCCCGTGGTTGTAGAACAGGGGTTGGGGATATTGGGGCCCGCGGTTGTAGCTCAGGGGTTGGGGATATTGGGGCCCGCGGTTGTACCTCAGGGGTTGGGGATGGTGGGGCCCGCGGTTGTAGAACAGGGGTTGGGGATAGTGGGGCCCGCGGTTGTAGCTCAGGGGTTGGGGATAGTGGTGCCCGCGGGTGTAGGGCAGGGGTTGGGGATAGTGGGGCCCGCGGTTGTAGAGCAGGGGTTGGGGATAGTGGGGCTCGCGGTTGTAGAGCAGGGGTTGGGGATAGTGGGGCTCGCGGTTGTAGCTCAGGGGTTGGGGATAGTGGGGCCCGCGGTTGTAGAGCAGGGGTTGGGGATAGTGGGGCTCGCGGTTGTAGCTCAGGGGTTGGGGATAGTGGGGCCCGCGGGTGTAGAGCAGGGGTTGGGGATAGTGGGGCTCGCGGTTTTAGCTCAGGGGTTGGGGATAGTGGTGCCCGCGGGTGTAGGGCAGGGGTTGGGGATAGTGGTGCCCGCGGGTGTAGGGCAGGGGTTGGGGATAGTGGGGCCCGCGGGTGTAGGGCAGGGGTTGGGGATAGTGGGGTCCGCGGGTGTAGGGCAGGTGTTGGGGATAGTGGGGCCCGCGGGTGTAGAGCAGGGGTTGGGGATAGTGGGGCCCGCGGTTGTAGAGCAGGGGTTGGGGATAGTGGGGCCCGCGGGTGTAGAGCAGGGGTTGGGGATAGTGGGGCCCGCGGGTGTAGAGCAGGGGTTGGGGATAGTGGGGCCCGCGGTTGTAGCTCAGGGGTTGGGGATAGTGGGGCCCGCGGTTGTAGAACAGGGATTGGGGATAGTGGTGCCCGCAGTTGTAGAACAGGTATTGGGGATAGTGGGGCCCGCGGTTGTAGAGCAGGGGTTGGGGATAGTGGGGCCCGCGGGTGTAGGGCAGGGGTTGGGGATAGTGGGGCCCGCGGGTGTAGAGCAGGGGTTGGGGATAGTTTGGCCCGCGGGTGTAGAGCAGGGTTTGGGGATAGTGGGGCCCGCGGTTGTAGCTCAGGGGTTGGGGATAGTGGGGCCCGCGGGTGTAGGGCAGGGGTTGGGGATAGTTGGGCCCGCGGGTGTAGAGCAGGGGTTGGGGATAGTGGGGCCCGCGGTTGTAGAGCAGGGTTTGGGGATAGTGGGGCCCGCGGTTGTAGAGCAGGGGTTTGGGATAGTGGGGTCCGCGGGTGTAGAGCAGGGGTTGGGGATAGTGGGGCCCGCGGTTGTAGCTCAGGGGTTGGGGATAGTGGTGCCCGCAGTTGTAGAACAGGGATTGGGGATAGTGGGGCCCACGGTTGTAGAGCAGGGGTTGGGGATAGTGGTGCCCGCGGTTGTAGCTCAGGGGTTGGGGATAGTGGGGCCCGCGGTTGTAGCTCAGGGGTTGGGGATAGTGGGGCCCGCGGTTGTAGGGCAGGGGTTGGGGATAGTGGGGCCCGCGGTTGTAGCTCAGGGGTTGGGGATAGTGGGGCCCGCGGGTGTAGGGCAGGGGTTGGGGATAGTGGGGCCCGCGGTTGTAGGGCAGGGGTTGGGGATAGTGGGGCCCGCGGTTGCAGCTCAGGGGTTGGGGATAGTGGGGCCCTCGGTTGCAGCTCAGGGGTTGGGTATAGTGGGGCCCGCGGGTGTAGAGCAGGGGTTGGGTATAGTGGGGCCGGCGGTTGTAGCTCAGGGGTTGGGGATAGTGGGGCCCGCGGGTGTAGAGCAGGGGTTGGGGATAGTGGGGCCCGCAGTTGTAGGGCAGGGGTTGGGTATAGTGGGGCCCGCGGGTGTAGAGCAGGGGTTGGGTATAGTGGGGCCGGCGGTTGTAGCTCAGGGGTTGGGGATAGTGGGGCCCGCGGTTGTAGAACAGGGGTTGGGGATAGTGGGGCCCGCGGTTGTAGAACAGGGGTTGGGGATAGTGGGGCCCGTGGGTGTAGGGCAGGGGTTGGGATAGTGGGGCCCACGGGTGTAGAGCAGGGTTTGGGGATAGTGGGGCCCGCGGTTGTAGCTCAGGGGTTGGGGATAGTGGGGCCCGCGGGTGTAGGGCAGGGGTTGGGGATAGTGGGGCCCGCGGGTGTAGGGCAGGGGTTGGGGATAGTGGGGCCCGCGGGTGTAGGGCAGGGGTTGGGGATAGTGGGGCCCGCGGGTGTAGAGCAGGGGTTGGGGATAGTGGGGCCCGCGGGTGTAGCTCAGGGGTTGGGGATAGTGGGGCCCGCGGTTGTAGCTCAGGGGTTGGGGATAGTGGGGCCCGCGGTTGTAGCTCAGGGGTTGGGGCTAGTGGGGCCCGCGGTTGTAGCTCAGGGGTTGGGGATAGTGGGGCCCGCGGTTGTAGCTCAGGGGTTGGGGATAGTGGGGCCCACAGGTGTAGGGCAGGGGTTGGGGATAGTGGGGCCCGCGGTTGTAGAACAGGGGTTGGGAATATTGGGGCCCGCGGTTGTAGCTCAGGGGTTGGGGATAGTGGGGCTCGCGGTTGTAGCTCAGGGGTTGGGGATAGTGGGGCTCAGGGGTTGGGGATAGTGGTGCCCGCGGGTGTAGGGCAGGGGTTGGGGATAGTGGGGTCCGCGGGTGTAGGGCAGGTATTGGGGATAGTGGGGCCCGCGGTTGTAGAGCAGGGGTTGGGGATAGTGGGGCCCGCGGGTGTAGGGCAGGGGTTGGGGATAGTGGGGCCCGCGGGTGTAGAGCAGGGGTTGGGGATAGTGGGGCCCGCGGTTGTAGCTCAGGGGTTGGGGATAGTGGGGCCCGCGGGTGTAGGGCAGGGGTTGGGGATAGTTGGGCCCGCGGGTGTAGAGCAGGGGTTGGGGATAGTGGGGCCCGCGGTTGTAGAGCAGGGTTTGGGGATAGTGGGGCCCGCGGTTGTAGAGCAGGGGTTTGGGATAGTGGGGTCCGCGGGTGTAGGGCAGGGGTTGGGGATAGTGGGGCCCGCGGGTGTAGGGCAGGGTTTGGGGATAGTGGGGCCCGCGGGTGTAGGGCAGGGGTTGGGGATAGTGGGGCCCGTGGTTGTAGAGCAGGGGTTGGGGATAGTGGGGCCCGCGGGTGTAGGGCAGGGGTTGGGGATAGTGGGGCCCGCGGGTGTAGGGCAGGGGTTGGGGATAGTGGGGCCCGTGGTTGTAGAGCAGGGGTTGGGGATAGTGGGGCCCGCGGGTGTAGGGCAGGGGTTTGGGATAGTGGGGTCCGCGGGTGTAGGGCAGGGGTTTGGGATAGTGGGGTCCGCGGGTGTAGGGCAGGGGTTGGGGATAGTGGGGGGCAGGGGTTGGGGATAGTGGGGCCCGCGGGTGTAGGGCAGGGGTTGGGGATAGTGGGGCCTGCGGTTGTAGAGCAGGGGTTGTGGATATTGGGGCCCGCGGTTGTAGGGCAGGGGTTGGGGATATTGGGGCCCGCGGTTGTAGGGCAGGGGTTGGGGATAGTGGGGCCCGCGGTTGTAGAGATGGGTTTGGGGGTGGTGGGGCCTGCGGGTGTAGAGCAGAGGTTGGGGATAGCGGGGCCTGCAGTTGTGTGGAGCTGGGGTTGGGGATAACTGGGCCTGTGGGTGTGGAGCTGGGGTTGGGGATAGAGGGGCCTGTGGGTGTGGAGCTGGGGTTGGGGATAGAGGGGCCTGTGGGTGTGGAGCTGGGGTTGGGGATAGTGGGGCCTGTGGGTGTGGAGCAGGAGTTGGGGATAGTGGGGCCTTCTGGTATGGAACATAACTGGAGGTTGTCAGCGGCATGAGAGAGGATGCAGCCTCGCCAGCCGACCACAGAAGTCGGTTTCCCGGTGGGCCACTCCACCCCTGACAACATTTAATGTCTTTATTTCCCCATTAAATAATGTTTTTATACTGTAGCTTTTGTGATCATTTTAGTTCTTGAGCGCTGTTTTAAATTAATTCCCTACCCTGAGCAGTAATTACTTTCAAAACGGCTGGTGGCGAGGATTAAAGCGCCAAATCGGCT